>NW_005871377.1:799855-813948 GCF_000147115.1 Myotis lucifugus
GCCTCCTGAAAGGGGGGGGGGGGGGGGGAGGGCTACCTGGATGGACTCGAAGGCCAGCACCCCGTTCTCCCAGGCGTTGAGGATTTCCAAGATGGCGGCTGAAATGCTGAGACAGGCCTCGTGCCAATTCATCTGCCTGCGAGGGGGGGCGGGGCGGGGGGAGAAGAATCACCAGGGGAACGAGGGGTGGGCTGAGGGAGAGGGACCGGCACCCCCACCGCCCCTGGGAGTGGGCGCCCAGGCACTGACACCAGCTTCATCTCGGAGGAGTTGTTGAGCAGGGCCACTAGGGACTCCACTTTGGTGGAGTCCGGCCGGAAGCAGGGGTGGTCAGGATTCAAGATTTTGCCCTCCTCGGGCATGCAGGTCTGGATCCAGGTCTCAAAGAAGGGCACCTCTGCCCCTGCGCTCGACTCAGACAGGATCACCTGGGAGAGGAGGCGAGTCACCAGCCGAGTGGGGGAACCTGCCCTGGTGCTTCCTGCTCCCATTTGTCGCCTGGAGAACTGGGGGCAAACCAGCTACAGGGAAAGAGGAGGGCGGTGCTGCCACCTAGTGGTCGGGGATCCGGCACTGAAGGATTTGGGATGCGACCAGGCGGGCCTCTGCTCACTTCCATTACATTCTCTGGGTGGATGCCTGATTTCGGCACCAAGAACCTGACAGGGGTGGGGTGGGAGGGGAGGGGTGACAGGGGGAGAGATATGGGCTGTTTCCTTCCCTCTTGCCCCTCACCTGCCTGCTCTCCTCACTCACCTCGGAGCCATAGGTCTGGGCCACGTGGCACAGCATGAGGAAGGAGATGTCGAAGAGCAAGGCTCGGACGGAGGCCGATTTGGCTGTGAAGGATGAGAAGGCTGACCCGCAGCCCAGGGCAGGGCCCCACGCCCTTGTCTGGGTCAGGATCATCTCAGGGAAGGTCAGAGCCAGTGTCTCCTTCAAAGCTCTGAGGCTCAGAATCCTTTTCTTGAGTCTCAATTGGAACATCATTCCTTCCTTGGATTCAGACTCCCGATACCCTCTTTCCCCCCAACACCCAACCCAATCCTAAGGGGGGACAAAGGGGTGGCTGTAGAACCCTTTCCCAGCATCACCCTCTCAAGCCTCCCACAGGCTTCATGCGTCATCACTCGGGAGAAGAGCCTCCCAGGACCCACATAAGGCATCCTCTTCCCCCGTAAGCTCTCCCCCCACACCCGTCTCTCAGTGCCCACCGGGCCTGGGGTGTGCAGAGCTGACTTACTGCTTTCTTCGCTGCCGTGTGTCGTGAACTCGTTCAAACTGTGGAGGGAATGGAGAGAGGCCGCATCAACCAGAGCAAGGGCGGAGTGACAGCTGGGGGTGGGGAACCACACCCACCCCAGAGCACTCACTAGTCCCAATTACAGGTCAAACTTAAAATGAACACCACTGCTACAGAAGAGAGAACTTCATTTTTAAAGATTCCCAAAACCTAGAGAATGGCTCACTGAATAGAACAATTTCTACAGATCAAATTGCAGGTTAACAAAAATCAGTCCACAGAACTGGAGAGCCCCCGGTTAACACCTGGGCACACAGAACCCCTCCACACCACCGTTCACCGCCTTGTCACCTCCTGGAACTCCTCCACGTCATCCTCAGCGGAAGAGCAACGAGGCTCCATGTCCAAAGAAACGGTCCTCCCCCAGGGCCTCCAGCTGGGATGCTCTGCCTTGGACTGAGCATCCTGGGAGACCCAGACCCCAGGGCCCCGCCCCATCCCGCTACTTCTTACTTCAGACATGCCTCCCCGGCCCTGGCCAGAGCTCGGCCTTCCTTACTTGATGAATTTCCGGGCGAAGGACTTAAGCTTCCCAGTGGCAGCGGCTGCAGCCAGCAACAAGTCCAGACTCTTCCCAGACAGCATGTGGCCCAGGACCCCCAGCAGCCCCTCCGGGGACTTGGAGTGGTCTGCATCCATCGTCTGGGGACACGACAGGAAATCAAGTCCTGAAGAACACTGAAGACCCCCCCAGATACAGCCTAGCCACAGTCTCTCTCTCTGCACGTCTCCATTCAATGGTACACCAGGACCTGCAACTTAACCTACGTCTTTCTGATTCCAATCTGGAAAACAGTCTCTAAAATCTTATCTTTGCTCGCCAAAACCATCCCTCGAAACTCAACTGAGACAAGGGTGGCAGGACCGGGCAGGTGAGGTCCCTGCTGTGAAATTCTCCATTGTTTCTGCACAAGACGAGCTACGTGAAAGCACCTACCACAGTGCCTGGCTTACAAGTGATGCTCAATACATGTTAGTTTTCAATGGCAGCTTCCCTTGCGGAAGGTCCCCCTTTCTCTACTTCCCAAGTAACTATGTACAGAAGCCAGAAGAGGGAGGTCTATGGCCTCTGTGTATTCATCTGGAAGTAGAGGGAAAACTGGAAAGAGGGAAGAGACGACCCTGGTGACAAGGGACGGGCGCACTCACCTTGAGGATGTTGGTAACAGTGGGCTCCGCTCGGAGGATCAGCCCAGGATTGGGCTGGATGTTGGCGTTCTCTCCTGATTTCTGCTGGGGTGCGTGCTCCCGGTCTGCTGCACTGCGGCCATTACCATTCGGCCCAGAGAAGAGAAGAGGAACAGAGATAAGTCCCTGACATGCTCCCTATCCAGCCCCAGGAGCAGAGGCACAGAGAAGGGGGGAAGCACAGGAGAACCTCTGGTGCCATGGTGACACCTATGAAAGCGTCTCCAATATCCAATCGCTTCCTTTGGTCATTGGTCATTACACCTGTTCTGAAAGTTCATTTAAGATTGGAGGAAGATTTAGGATTTTGACTTTGATCACGAAGGAGGCCGAGAGTCAAAGCACAGTACCTAATGGGGCAAAGCCCTAGTCTGCAGAAACCAGTGTCTCCTGGCCCCAGGCACCCGCAACCCAAACTCTAGACAGGAGCGGAAAGGCACCCAGTAGCCCAGTCTGGACAGGAGGGAGGGAGGGCCAAGGGTGCGTGGACCGGCCCCAGGGAGCTCACACTCACCGCTTGGTCATCAGGTTGTTCACACTGGCCTCAGACAGAAGCCCCTGCTTCCTACATTCCTGAAGGAGGAAGTCTGTAAAGTCACAGCTGTGAGGGAGAAAGATGATGAGGGGACTGGGCCCAGAGCAGGGATTCCTGAGGGGCAGCAGCAAGGGTCCCAGCCCGGGATCCTCCCTCCCCCAGGATAAAGAACGTTCGGAGCGCCAGAGGGAAGGGGGAGGGGAGTGGGGCTCGGGCATTTGGCAACTAGGAGGCTGTTGCCTCCTGCTCCTGCCAAGGGGGGCGAACAGTAAGACGGTCCTTTGAGGCGTATCTGGCAGGAAGAGCAGTGGGAGAGCCCAGGACACTTCCCCGTCGAGTGCAGGGGAGTTCGTACTTGCAGCGCTGGTCAGCTTTGTCCAGCAAGGGTGTGAGCTTCAGCAGGAACTCAAAGGCACAATTGACATCTTCGGTAAAGTCCTACAGAGAGCCAGAAATGCCCTCTGGCTTCTCCGTCTTCTTCCCCACCCACAGCCTGCGGCAGGCTCACAAGGACACCGCTGGATATAAAAGCCTACGAGTCGGCCGTGCCTACCCACTGGCTGCCAGTGACTACAATGGGGGGAAGTTTGGGGCATCGCCCTCCATGGCCACCCGGGTCCTGATCATCTCAGGCAACCCTGCCTCCTGAGCAGCCCGGCTGCCTTCTCTCTGGAGACTGGGTGCCTGTGTGTGGTGCACACAGATGCTCAGGTGCATACACACTCCCCTTCCCACAGGAACAAGGACACACTCCTGCCCAGTTCAGCGACCCTCTCCTTGCTCTTGCTTCTCCAGGGCAGAGACAAGGATCTACCTGCTCCTATGACCCCTCCGTCTCATTTCTTCTACTCACCTTGTCCCCATGAGAGTATTTCTTCAACTTCACCAAAACCTGTGGAATCTAGAGGATGAGCACAAGTTTTTCTCTTTCACCCAGAATTGAAGGCAGCCCCTCCGGCCCCTGCTCTGGGCAGAGAGACAAGAACACCCCTGCCCTGAAAGTGAAAGCATTCTAGAAGCCAAATCAGAAAGCGACGGTACCTAAGTGCCCGGTGCCCTCAGCCTACAGGACACAGGGACCCCCCCGTCTGCTGGCTCAACGAGGAAATGCCATAAGCAGAAGTGGAGTCCTTGCTTCAAGGACTGCAGCCTGCTTCCCTGGCTCCCATGACTGCCCTGTAGGAATCTGGCTGAAGACAGAGCTAAGGAGCACCTGTGTGCTAAGACACAGCAGGAGCTGCCAGCGCGCTAAATATGGCCCTGGGACTCAGAGAAAAGAATCGATGGGAACTAGTGCTGGGGGACCCGGCAGGCTGGGCGTGACGCCAGCGGGAGAAACACGGGCAAAGGCCCAGGGAGTCGCTGCTTTTGCCGAGGACCATCCCCAGACGGGCTCTCCCGCTGCTCCAGGTCCCAGGTACCTTGAGGAAGGTGAAGGCCGTCCACTTGAGCTCCTCCGTACCCTCGGGAGACTCGATGAGGCCCACGAGGCAAGCTTTCCAGATCTCCAGGACAAAAAGTGGAGTGGGGATATGCTGCAGGAAGACCCAAGGCAAGGCCTGAGAGGGGCCCCATTCCCCCCTTCACCTCTGCAGGCCCCCGGGCATCAGGCTGGGTTACAACTGGGAAACAGGAACACGAGAGCCAGGGACGTTGGTAAGTTGGCAGAACCGTACAAGACTGGGAGTCACTTTCCCATGAATAGGAGAAACCCCATGTCTCCCAGAAGGACCAGAGAATCCTCCCTCTTGCACACAAACGGTCGCCGCCTTGGGGACAGAGAGGCAATTCTGGCCCACCCACCTGCATGCGCTTCACCATCATCAGCTGCTCCACCAGGGGCTGGGTCTCGCCTGTCAGGTTCATGGTGCCCTCGAGCAGGACCAGCGCGTGGACTGTGGGGAAGCCAGTTTTGTTCGGCTGCTCGGAGTGCACGGACAGCATCGTGGGGATGCTGAGGGGACAGATCCACAGGGGTGGCGTTTGGTGAGCTGGGAAGCGTTGGCGAGCAGGGGGGAGCAGAAGGGTCGGGGCCAGGTGCCACACGACCCACCCCCACCCAGGGCCTTTCCCCTCTCTCTTCCCCACCATCGGCCTGGGAGCTGGGTACCTCCTAATGAGTGTGCCGCACTGCTCAGCCTGGCTCCGGAGCTGGGGGTTGCTGAGATTGGCCAAGATCTCCCCAAGCTTCAAGAGAGAATGTTCAATAGCTGTCCAGGAGGCTGGTGGAGAAAAGGAAATGCAGGAACATGATGGGAAACAGAGGAGAGGGAGAGAGTAGCCCCAAACTCCTCAACTTTGGCACCCCCTGGGCCCACAAAACCACGCAAGGAGGCTTCCCCTGAGGGTGACATGGGGGCTGGGGGCCTGGGGGCAGCATGTGCTGTTCCTAGAAGGAGGCTGCACACCAACAGGGAAGCCCCTAGAAACCAATCCCAGAAGCCTGCCTGAAGGGATGCGTGCAGCTGACTTTAGAGACAGGCAGTGGCAGAGGCAGGGGTGGGGCGGGGAGGGGAGTCCAGAGGCTGGAACAGGGAGGTGGCCCCAGATCACTTCAGGAGTGTGCCAGCCTTGCAAGTAGCCAACACTCTCCAACTCAGACAAGCTGGACTCCTACACCTCCTTCTGTATCCTCCACCCCGTCTGGGCCTTGGCTCTAGCTGTCCTCCCTTCGGAAATGCCCCTCCCACGCATCACCTCGCCAACTCTCACTATCCTTCAAGCCTCCCTTCAAGCCCCAGCGGCTTTAACAACTCACCCAACTGGTCCAACCCACTGATCTCTCCTAAATGCCTGAATTCATGGTCTATACTGCATGATTTAGCACTTAATTATAAGTCACTTATCCTAGTTACAATTCCAGAGGGTCAATTGATGAAGAATGGCACCAACTAGCCCATTAACCTATATGTAGCATGGGGGAGGTGGGACCTGAGATCCATTAAGCTAAATATTCATTCATTTTGCAGCCAATAAACATTTTTCAAGTCCTCAAGATAGGTAAGAAACTGTCAACATAGCCAATTTTTACATCGTGGTCACCTTTCCGTACTTTACACAGACAATAAAATATATTTTGGGAAGTAACAAATATACTAATCCTACAAGTTCTTCAACCAGGCCTTGAAGACCTGGAGGTAACCCATTCTAGCATTTTCATTGTTGGAGAAATACAGATCCTCAGTGGTCCCAGGCACAGCAAGACTGCGGCCTTCGGCCCCACGTCCGGAATATCAGAACCCTCCCTCCCACCAGGTGATCTGTCTGATCGCAGGCTCTGGAGAGTTCCAATGTTTAACGTGTGCACTTGAGTCGAGAGGTGTACGGCCCAGTAGGCCTGGCAGCAGACAGGCATCATGTCTAAAGGACGTGTTAGGCAATGCTCAAACACAGTCATCTGTTTTTCAGATGATCAGTAACATGGAGACAAACACAGGGGTGGATCACGTGCTTGCCTTGTCCTCTAATTTTTTCCACGTATATTGCACACTAGTCTTGCTCCCCACTGGCATGTATACTGGTTGAAGGCAGGGACCCTGCCACATGCTCCTTCAGCAGCCCCCCACCCCCCCGCCCCCAGCACCTGGCAGAGTGCTGGGCATACAATAAGGCTCAGTAAATACCTGTTGGTTGATTGGCTCGGGTGCCACCCTGCCCAAGTCCCTGGGATGTATGCAATGCTTATGGGGAGAAAAAAAAGGAAGTGGGATGATTTCAGATCCTCCTGGAAAAAAGTGGGATGCCATCCTGCCTCTCCCCTCGCAATTAAAGAACCGGATATGGGAGCAGTGGCAGGTGGGGCTCAGGGGGACGAGGGGACATACAGGCCTCCTCGAGTTTGGCGATGTGGAGCAGGGCCCGGTTCTTGGTGCTGCCGAGGGTCTTCTCCAGGCGCTGCAGGCACATGGCAAGCTGCTTCTCCCCCGCAGCTGGAGTGCCAGCCTCCAGCCCCTCCTGGAGCCGCTCGGCAGAGGCTGCAGTGCAGCGCAGCAGCCAGTGGAGGGCGCTGAGAAGGGCCCGGCACAGCCCGATGCACTCCTCTGCTTTGCCATGACAGCTACGGGAAAGGATGCAAAATCTGTCTCCGCTCCAAAGGCTGAAATCTGACCCACACCAATGTTCCCAGAGGGCCTGGCACTTCCTACTAGGGAAGAGAGTTGGGAAGCTAGCAAAGTCCTAGGGAAGACAGCCCTGTTGATTTCCACTAGACAAGATTTCAAACGAGCTACTCCCAATCGAGAAGAGGCATTTCTGTCCTAAGGACTAAGTGGAAAAGGATGGGGATGGGTGGGTGTGGGTGAGCAGGGGGGAGAAGTGTGGGGAGCCACAGAGTCTCTCTACTTGGAGCTTCTCCTTTACACTGAGCTAATGCTGGAGGTTGTGAGCCCCTCACCCCTGCTATTACCTTAGTCGGTCACAAAACATGTCCATGATATCTAGCAACGCCTGGACACACAGGTCACGGGAAAAGTCATCAAACTGTGGAAAGAACAGAGGTGATGCTACAGTCAACCGCTGGTCTCACACGAGGCAGATGGGACACTCATCTTTCCTCCCACCTCAGGTTTCAGAATGGGCACCCTTTCAACACTGGAGATTGGCTAATCGCCAGCCCCCGCTTCCCAGGATGCTCTCCCTTCCAGCGAAAGGCAGCTATGCCAGCCAGAGGCAGCGTGGGCTGCCTGTCCAGCCTCAGTGGCCACATGATCAGAGCATTCAAGGAGGTGGGGCCCCCTCCGTTATGATCGTATCTTTTCCCCTGGCCCCCACCCAGCCTCTGGGTAGCTATGATCATACCTTACTGATAGCTGTGAGGACAGAGGAGTAGGACACCATCTGGAGGGAAAGAAAAAAGATAAAGTTCAGACAACCGGTGTTCCACAGTTGAACGGAACAAGCGCTGACACTTCAAGTTGCGGCAGCTCTCCTAAAACCTCAACCCTTTCAAGAAGCCTTCCTCAGCCCACTGAACAAGACAAAACACTAGGCATTGTCTCCATTCCTCCCTCTATCAGACTCACCGCAAATGACATCCTAAGCATGAACCCATTCAGAAGATGATTTGGGGCATTCAAAGGTGCCATGTTTCACTGTCCACTATATAGAGTCTAACTGACTGCCGGCGGACAGAAGAATGGTTATGTTCCTATACTCCTACAACTTCTATCAAGAGTGATTTTGCCCTAGCCAGTATGGCTCAGTGGATAGAGCTTTGGCCTGCGGACTGAAGGGTCCCAGGTTCGATTCTGGTCAAGGGCATGTACCTCGGTTGTGGGCACATCCCCAGTGGGGGGTGTGCAGGAAGCAGCTGATCGATGTTTCTCTCTCATCGATGTTTCTAACTCTCTATCCCTTTCCCTTCCTCTCTGTTAAAAAATCAATAAAATATATTAAAAAAAAAAAAGAGTGATTTTGTTTGGACAAGAACAGCCCGGCTGTCATGGCTCAGTGGTTGAGCGTTGACCTATGAACCAGGAGGTCATGGTTTGATTCCTGGTCAGTGCACATGCTGGGGTTGTGAACTTGACTCCCAGTGGGGGGCGTGCAGGAGGCAGCCAATCAATGAATCTCTTTCATCACTGATGTTTCTCTCTCTCTCTCTCTCTCTCTCTCTCTCTCTCTCTCTCTCTCTCCCTCCCTCCCTCCCTCCCTTCCTCCCTCCCTTCCTCTCTGAAATCAATAAAATAAAAAAGAACTGGAGACAAGCACACATTTCTTGCAGTGACTAGGTAGTAACTGCACCTTGACATCGGTAGTGAATTCCACTCTTCACCTCTTACTCATTTTCCTAGGAGTTATTCTCGAGGACTCCACCAGGGCACCTTCTCTGATCGACCCCAACCTCCCACCCAAAGCTGAAATATCCTCTGTGCTCCAAGTAACCCCCTTGTGCCCATCACTGCACAGCTGGTGCCTGCTGCCCCCACCGAACTAGAAGCTCTGTGAGGATAAGGACGCTTTTACTCGGTGACCCATGAACTTGTTGACAATGTTTATAGAATGAATAAGTAAAAACACACCCTTAGATCAGCATTTCCCAAAGTAGCTTCTAAAGCTGCACTGGACAATAGCGATGCCATTAGCCACATGTGGCTTTTTAAAGTTAAACAGAATTTTAAAAGGTATTATTGTTTCTCTAGAACCCAACCTGGGGCCCAGCAGGCAGTAGGTTCTCCGTAAGTTTTTATTGTTTTCGACCGATGAATTCTCTTTCATAATTGATGTGTCTTTCATTATGATATCTAAGATGTCATGTAACTAACGTTCTGGGGGGGAAATTTACCTTAAAACAAATTTCTATTAGTAAAACCTACTTATTACCATAAGGTCAGAGATATAATTCAAAAGAAATAATTTGTCCTGAGTGAAATTAAACCCCACAAAAAAATCTTTTAAGTTGTGATATTCTAAAAAATAATAATATAGCATGCTGATAAAATGGGTAATACTACAGAAAACAGTCACAATTGTATACTCAAAATCAGTGGCACAATACACCAAATAAAAAAGCAAAATACAATGACAGAAACTGTCAAGATAATTAGTTACCTGCCTTGTGGGTTTTCTTCACTAGAAAAATAGAACTTTCCAAAGATTTAAGAAGAAAGCTAAGTCAGCCTCGATGACCTTAGTAGGGTGAACTTTACATGCATGGCGATGCCTTTCATGTCTTATTTTCCCATCATGTGAACAGACTGCTCTCTGTTCAGACATCTTTAACGAATATTCTTGGATTAAACAGGTGCAAAGCACACAGAAGACTTAAATACACAATTAGTGTTTAGTGCCACTCTCAGCAGGACGCTGTGAAGCCAACGCTGGTGTCTGACAGTGATCAGGAAGTTGGGTGCCTGCCTGGGCAGGATGACCGTAACGTTCCAGGCGAGTGTTTGTTTATTTATAACTGATGTCCCCATAGCAAGAGCTTGGCAGAGAACGGAACCTTGTTGGATACCAACCTGAAGGGGGAGCTGGATGTCCCCACTAGAAACAGACCCCAAACTACCAGAAGAGACACCCCCAATTCTGCATGTTCTGAAGGATGTCATTGGTTATATGTTTATATGCTCTCCAAATTCAGGATTCTGTTCGGTAAATTTTTGCCAACAGTATCAATAAGGCACTTCTACTCTAGAGACCTAAAAATACTTTCCACGTGGTGAACTGTTTTAACAGCAGGATTTAACCTATTCCAGTCTTAATATATCCATCAACGCAGGAGCAATAAACTACCAGCAGCCCAGGGACGGAGACGTCTATGAGGCCGCTGCACACCTCGCCAGCCCAGACCGACCCGCAGCTGCTCTCTAGCCTCCTCTGCTCTTCATAGTCCACACCCCAGCTGCTCCCCAGTACCTCTGAGCACAGCACTGGACCAAAGAGCCTCTTAACTCTGAAGGAAAAATAAATGACTAATTTTGCACAGCACTCTGGAAGTCATGAAGGTCTTCCATGTACATTTATTTCTCACTGTTACTTCAGCCTCTTTATCCCTCTTGCTTTTCCCATCAGTGTTTACACATCTCAAGATTCTTCTATTTTTAAAGGAACGTCCCGCAGACCTCCCACTTCCAATTAACCATCACCCTCTCTTCTGCTCCTCACAGGCATAAGAGTTCTCTCTACTCTCTGTCTACCTCCCCACCTCCTGCTGGCAATTCAACCCATTCCAATCACTTCTGTCCTTCCCACGGCATGAATCCTCTCATTAAGCTCATCAACAAGCTCTTGTTGTTACACCCCATGGACAGTTCTCAGTTCTGATCTCAATGACCTCCCAGCAGCGTCTAACACCAGGAAACACCTCCTCATTCTTCAGTCCTCTCCTTCCTCCTGTGACTTTTCTTGAGACCACGCTCTCTCGCTTTTCTTTTCTTCTCTCCTCGCTGACCCCTTCTTCTCGGACTCCTATAAGGAATTCCTTTCCTGCGTGTGTTCCTTAAATGTGATTGGTTCGTCAGGAATGTGGCTTGGTCACTCCCTGCCTTGCTCACTCTCCACACTCTCCGGGCAATCTCACCCATGCCCACAGTTTCAATTACCATCTGCAGAGGATGACTCCTAAACCAACAGCTCTAGTCTAGGCCTCTCCTTCTGAGTTCCAGACATGTATGTTCAACTGCCTACTCAGTATCTTCTCTTTGATAGCCCACAGAAGCACCTTAAATGTAACAAGGCCAAAATCAAACATGCCATCTCCACCCCTCATCTGCACCCCAAACCTAACAGTCCTACTCTACTCCCACTGTCTTCCTACGATCCCATCGTTCAGCCAGTCCTCCAAACCAGAAACTTAGACACTACCTTGGATTTTTTCCTCTCTTTCACACTTCTCCAGTTAATCACCAAATCCGCTCTCCATGCCATTTCCTAACTTCTTCTTGAATTCATCTTTTTTTAAATATGTTTTTATTGATTTTTAGAGGGAGAGGGAGAGAGAGAAACATCAATGGGAGAGTGAAACATGGATGCACACCCCCTATGGAGGATTAAGTCTGAAACCCAGGCATGTGCCCCAACCAGGAATCAAACTGGCAACCTCTCATTGCACGGGACGATGCCCAGCCAACTGAGCTACACTGCACTTGAATTCATCTTTATTTTTTTTTGCTGCTGCCATTTCCCAAGTTTTTTTATTTTTATTTATTTTATTTTTTTGTTAATCTTCACCCAAGGATTTTTTTTCATTGATTTTTAGAGAGAGTGGGGGGGAGGGAGGGAGAAAGAGACGAGAGAGAGAGAGAGAGAGAGAGAGAGAGAGAGAGAGAAAACATTGATATGGGAGAGACATATCGATTGGTTGCCTCCTACATTCACTCCGACTGTGGCCTGGGATTGAACCTGCAACCCAGGTGCCCATGACCGGGAATCGAACCCAAGACCCTTTGGTTTGCAGGCTAATGCTCTAACAGCCAGGGTTGGCACTTCCCAAGTTTATGCTAATATCATCTCTTTCCTGAATTACTACAATAGCTTAAATCAGGGGTTGGAAAACTAAGGCTTACAACCTAAATCTGGCTTATCCACCTTTTTTGTAAATAAAGTTTTATCAGAACACAGGCATGCCCACTATTTACATATTATCTAGATCTGCTTTCAAGCTATAATGACAAAACAGTGGTGACAGAAACTATATGGCCTGCAAAACAGAAAGTATTTACTCCCTTGTTCTTTACAGCAAAAATATTCCAGACTAAATCGTGTCCTTGACTTCTGTCTTACTCCCTTTCAACCCATTCTTCAAACTACAATCAGAGTGATTTTTCTAAAGTTAATCCACAAATTCCCCAAATCCACAAAGTCAAGGAACTCCCAATCAAAATATAATAGGGTTTTAAAAAGAACTTAAGTGGATTCTAAAATTTGTCTGGAAATGAAAATGCCTGGGTCAAGAAATTTTTGAGAGATAAAACTATGGGAAGGCTTGCCTAGCCAGGCATCAAACATATTATAAAGGTACAGTAATTAAAACAATAAAGTACTGGTGCAAGAAAAGACCAATATATCAATAAAATAAACTAGAATGTCAAGAAATGGAATCCTGTCTATAAGAAAATTTAGGCTAAGATAAATAATGGTCTATTCAATAAAGGTAGTTGAGACAACTGTCCATCTGTCTGAAAAAATATATAAATAAACTTGGCTGTTTCACACTGCAATAAATTTTAACTGTGTCAGAGAAGAGAAACATAAAAAATAAAAGTGAAGTGTTGGCAAAAGTTAGAGAAAAATATATTTTGATCCTTGGAGCAGGCAACCCCTTATGCAAGACAAAAGCCACATAGGAAAAAGGCTAAATCTGGCAACAGATGCATTAAAAACTTTTGCATGCCACCCTGGCTGGTTTGGCTCAGTGGATAGAGCATTGGCCTGCGGACTGAGGGGTCCTGGGTTCGATTCTGGTCAGGGGCACATGCCCGGGTTGCAGGCTTGATCTCCAGTGGGGGGTGTACAGTAGGCAGCCGATCAATGATTCTCTCTCATCACTGATGTTTCTATCTCTCTCTCCCTCTGCCTTCCTCTCTGAAATCAATAAAAATATTTAAAGAAAAACTTCTGCATGCCAAGAAAATAAAAATCACAAACTTAAAGGTGACAGAAAGAAAATTGAAAACATATATAACAGATAAAGATTACAAGATAGATTTTTTAAAATATATTTTTATTGATTTCAGAGAGGAAGGGAAAGGGAGAGAGAGATAGAAACATCAATGATGATAGAGAATCACTGACTGGCTGCCTTCTGCACGCCCCTATTGGGGATCAAGCCCAAACCAGGGCATATGCCCTTGACCAGAATCGAACCTGGGACCTTTCAGTCCACAGGCTGACACTCTTATTCATTGAGTTAAACCAACTAGGGCAAGATAGATTATTTTAAAAGACACTTAAAAATAAGTAGGAATTCTTCTTGGAATGATGAAAATGTTCCAAACTGATTGTGGTGATAGTTGTACAACTCTGAGTATTCTAAAAACTAGTGAGATATATACCTTAAATCGGTAAACTATTTATATAGTATGTGATCTATAGCTCAATAAAGCTGTTACCAAAAAAAAAAAGAAAGAAAGAAAACAATCTAACAATAGTAAAATGGGCAAATGGTACACATAAGTAATTCACAGAAGATATGCATATAAAAATATGCTCAACATCACAATCATGGAAATACATAATATAACATGATGTTATTTTTTGCTTCTCTGGAAATAAATCTGTAAGATTCTATCCAGCACTGGCAAGTATGTGTGGAAATACTGTCAAACACTATGTACAGTCTTATCAATCTGCCTGGCTAACTCAACATTCATGTCTTGGTTTGAACATCGCATCCCTCTGATTGCTCAGGATGGATTAGGTGCCCCTTCCATGGACTCCCAGAGTACCCTGTCCCAGCCACTATCATAAGCCTATCCTGTGACTGATGGCTTATTATATCTGCACTAGAGGCCCAGTGCACAAAATTCTGCACGGGGAGTCCCTCAGCCTGGCCTGCATCCTCTCGTAATCCGGGACCCCTTCGGGGGATGTCCGACTGCCAGTTTAGGCCCGATCCCATGGGATGGG
>NW_005871377.1:814494-823032 GCF_000147115.1 Myotis lucifugus
CCTCGCGTAACCCTGGTGTCAGTTAACCTTGCATGATCTGTCTTTGTAACCAGAAATTTGTTTGGGAAGCCTCTTGGCGCCCCAGTCCACCAAAACTGTTAACATTGAATTGAAGCTTCGATTAATGTTCAACACTGCTATCAATGTCGTATAATAGGTTAATTATTGGAAGATAACGATGTTAGGGTGAATCAGTTCCCTGCTCTCTAATGAAGACAGCTGTTCTTATTAATAGTTAAAGCCTTTTTCTTCCCTTCTTCTTGTTGCTTTTTTAGGGGCGCAGACGTGAATGCAATGGAGAAGCTACAGGGAGATTTGAAGGAGACAGAACCAAAAGGGAAAAGAGGGGGAGCGGGTGGTAAGGATCCTGCCAGGCTCTTCCCTCCTGGACCACCCTTTCTTAAACTAACGAGGGTGTCAAAGGGGCTTAATACAAAGAGTAAACAGGACAGCGAAGGGTTAAGCCAGTTCTGGTTGCCTAATTACTCCCTCAGCTCTGGCTCCGTCCCTCAGCAGGCACGACCACTCCAAATCTGGACAACACCCCCATTTCCTCCATCTTCCACAACCCTGACACTATAATTCCCTGTTTCCTTTTCATCCACCACCGCCCCAAATTAAGCCTACCGGACAACTTAGTTCTAAGACCTAGGCATCGCCATTTTGGCACGCATCAAAGAGCTAGTTTTCTATTGGCTGGGGGCAACATACATGAGCCAATGCCGCGAGAGACAGGTCACGCCGCGAGGTCTTCTGGGAATTGTAGTTTCTGGGACTGAGCTAGCGTGGAAGATAGTCAGCCCGCCTCGCTTCTCTCCTTTAGAGAAGGACTTGTAGGAGCTAAGGCATCCATCCCAGGGGGGAGGGGGCGAGGGGGAGGGGGGATGAGGGAGGGGGAGGGGAGGGGGGAGGGCTCTCGAAAGGCCGCTCGCAATCAGACCTCGCCCAATGACGTCACTGCCGACTCGACTCGTTATTTATTCTGCCACTCCTTCATTACCCGCTAGTTAGGAAGCACAACAAGGGGGTGGCGTTCTCTTAGCAATATGTTTCTTCTTTCCTGGCATATTTAAACAAAAATTATTATTTCCTAAACCTCTGAGTCTACTACCAGAGTTCTCATTTCCACACTTGTGTTCCAGAGGCCACATTGAGGCTTGTCAGTTACACACATCACCACCTCACCCCCAAATCTGGCAGTCCTCCCAGAATCTTCTGGCTTTGCAGACTGCTTGAATACCAGGAGACGTAGGGGGAAAGTGAGGAGGAAACTGAGGTTAAGGTTATCAAAAATAAGGAAAGTCTGAGAAATTGTCATAGCCAAGAGGGCCTTAGGAGACATGATGACTAAATGTAACTTGGTAATCTGGGTGTGACCCTGGAGCAGAAAAAGCACATTTAAGAGAAAGCTAAGAAATCTGAATAAGGCATGGACATTGGTAAATAATAATGTATCAGTATTGGTTCCATTGTAATTGTAACGAATGTACCATACTAATGTAAGGTGTTAACAAAAGGGAAAATTGGGCTTGGGGTGTGTGGAGACCCTCTACTATCTTCAATTTTTCCCCCTATATATCTAAAAGTATTCTTTTAAAAAAGTTTATTAGCACAGCTGGTGTTTCTCAGTGGTTGAGTGTCGATCTATGAACCAGGAGGTTGAGGTTCAGATCTCAGAGATGAAGGGAGAGAGAGATAGAAACATCAATGGTGAGAGAGAATCATTGATCGGCTGCTTCCTGCACACCAAACACTGGGGATCGAGCCCGCAACCAGGCATGTGCCCCAACTGGAAATCAAACCTCAACCTCCTGGTTCATAGGTCAATACTCAACCACTGAGCCATGCCAGCTGGGCAATAAAAATATACATATATTTTTAATGCTTGCCCAAGGATATTTTTCCATTGATTTTTAGGGAGAGTAGAAGAGAGAGGGAAAGACAGAGAGAAATATTGATGTGAGAGAAACACATTGACAAGGGCCCCGGCCAGGGAGGAGCCTACAGAGGTACATGCCCTTGACCGAAATCGAACCTGGGATCCTTCGGTTCACAGGCCAATGCTCTATCCACTGAGCCAAATCAGCTAGGGCTAAAAAAAATTTTAAGTTTATTAAAAACAATGTGCTGTCTTGCTTATCCTAGGGAACCATATTGTAGATAATTATGTCCATGGCTTCAAGCATTGGCCCTTCTTTCCCCCTCAGTGAAAAGTCTAAAAACAAATGTTACCTACTTCTGGCTCCAATGTCTGAGCCTCCCTATACACAAGCCTCATCCTTGCTCTGTCCTGTGAACAGGTTGTCCCTAATGTTTACAACGAGGGACAAGAATAAACAGCCCAATATCCCCTACTCCTATTTTCAGCTCTCCATCTCATAGCCTGAGTAGCTTGGTATCCTAGTCCGTGAGTCCAAGCTCCATTCATATTTCCCAACAGCCAGCCATTCTTGGACCACCCTTTCAGTGGCAAATCAGTTCTCAGGAAAGTGAATCTAGGGGAGCAGCCCACTCAGGCTCTGGAAGCAAACGTGTGGGCCTTAAGACAAGAAATAACAGGATCCTGGGTATCTGGAGCGTAGTCTAAACAGGGAGACAAGGACTCCTGTTCTGAAGGGGAGAGTGCAGCTGGAGGAGGGCCAGATCACATCCCTCTAAGGCAGCGGTTCTCAACCTGTGGGTCGCGACCCCTTTAGGGGTCGAACGACCCTTTCACAGGGGTCGCCTAAGACCATTGGAAAACACATATATAATTACATATTGTTTTTGTGATTAATCACTATGCTTTCATTATGTTCAATTTGTAACAATGAAATTGGAGGTCACCACAACATGAGGAATGTATTAAAGGGTCGCGGCATTAGGAAGGTTGAGAACCACTGCTCTAAGGTCATTCCTGCTTATGGCCGTTCTTTTCTTCTTCTTTGTTTTTTTCTTTATAAGAATATCACCTTTTTACTTTTTTAAAATATGTTTTTATGGATTTCAGAGAGGAAGGGAGAAGGGAGAGAGAGATAGAAACATCAATGATGAGAGAGAATCATTGATCGGCTGCCTCCTGCACGCCCCACACTGAGGATCGAGCCCATAACCTAGGCATGTGCCCTTGACCAGAATCGAACCTGGGGGCGTTCTGTCGGCAGGCTGATGCTCTATTCTGCCCTTGACCAGAATCGAAGATGCTTATGTCCTTTCTACCTCCCAATGCACCCACACACACCCCCTCCACTCTGCTTCCCTTTTGCGCCTGCCCAAGTGATACCATCAGGGAACAACTGCCAAATATGTGTAGCCAAAGCTTCCAAAGAGGAAGGAGGAGAGAACCCAGACTCCTCACACTTAACTTCCAGACTCCGCCCAGCCACACACACACTTGAGATGGCCTCAAACCCTGTTTGTCGTCTCTCACTTACCTGGAACCCCTTTCTCTCCCAGGCCCCTCACTCTACCTCTGCCTGCTGCCCTCCTCTCATTCCTTTCCTGTTGCTACAGCCAAGGAACCCCACCTTGAGCCATCCCCGGGTCCTGCAGCTCCTGTCCCATCCCTCGCAGCCAAACTGCCCCTCTGGGAAAGAGCTGTCAGCTGTGTGACTGCTCCTGACTGGACTAGTGGGTGTTGAGTCGAGTCCACGTGGAAGTGGGGACTATTTGGGCCCTGAGGATAGTAACGTTCTAAGCTCAAACCATCTCCCTGTGGCAGGAAGCCTTGCAGATCGGGGTTGAGCGAGAGGGGGTGTTCCTTCCCACTTCACAATCGCAAGGTAGCTTTCGCAGTCAGGCCAGCTGCCTTCCCTGACCCCCCCCCCCCCACCTTTCACCAGCAGCCCTTTCTCTAGGCATGGCAGGGTTTCCCCAAGGATTGGACTCCCACGGGAACATAAGGACTCCTTTAGTTCTGGGCCAGGGCTATCTTCAGCTTCTCTACTTTGTCCTGACTCCTAGTCTGTGAATATCAGAAATAGCCTTCCCATACGTCACTTCTTCTCCCCACATCACAGTAGCTTCCGAGGACCCACAAGCTCTCTGGCTTCCAGGCCATAAAACCAGGACTCCGTGATAACCCTCCACCATGTGAAAGAAGAGATGCTGACATCCCCTTTGAGTGTACAAGGAAACCCTCCCCTCACACAGCCCCTCTTAAAACCCCTTCTTGCTCCACTTTCTTCTGCTGTCTGTTTCTTCTCCCTCCACACTGATAGGGCCTGAGCTCCCACCTCTGCTCTCTTAGCCCTAAGCCCCAACCTCTTCATCATGTTGGCTGGGCTGGCCAGGGAAGGGGTCTGGCTGGAGAGAAGAGGGGCAGGTGGAAGCCAGCCAGGCAGAGTGGCATGGTAACACCGGAGCAGTGGCAGAAGAGGAGCTAGGCCAGAGTCGGGGCTTGGAGTGAGGTAAGTGGTTGTGAGGAACAGGGTTTTGGGTACCCAGTGGGACAGGGACACTCCTGATCTAGGGTAGAAAGAAGTATAAGGAACATGGGTAAGAGTCTAGGCCCAGGAACACTGAAATACTCGGTAAGGATATAAGGCACAGAGGGAAACTGAGTCATTCCCCTCCCCTAATGGAATATCTCCTTCTGGAAGCTTGCTCGGGTCCCCCCACTATGGAGAGTTCAGTGGCAGCTGGTGGATGGGGAAAGAGAGGGAGCCGTTCCCACATACTCATACACAGCTGGCTCCAAACCAGTTTCCGTCCTCACCAGACCCGCATCAAACTGCCTGCTTTCTATCTATCTCGGGGAGGGGAGGACAAGGGAGGGACCTATACGGTGGGCCCACCTCAGGACAGCTCCTGGATCCCACACACTTCTCTGCCTCTGTCTTCCCACTGACCTCACCAGAGGTCCAGAGAGAGACCAACCAGAACAGTAAAAGGCAGAATTTGAACCATCCTCCAAGCGGTTTCCTCTCACCCCGAAGAAGGCCTTCTCTCTCCGCACTGTAAGTGCCACTCTATACCCTTGGCCTCCACACCAGCCTTTAACTGAAAGGGGAGGGCTGCCATATGGTAAGACCCAAACTCTATGGTAAAGGAGACTGCCCCCTACCCCTCCCTCCTCTTCTCTTTCCTCTGGCAAAGGCAGGATGAGGCGTTTCTGTATGGGAGTGAAACCAGGAGCTGGGAATTTTAGGGGATCGATACCTGCTACATATTACATGCTTTAAAAAGAAGTGTTGCCCTGGCTGGTGTGGATGCTCAGTGGTTGGAGCATCACCCCCTACACCAAAAGGTGGTGAGTTTGATTCCCAGTCAGGGCACACACCCAGGTTGCGGGTTCAATCCCTGGTGGATATGGGAGGCAATCAATCTATGTTTCTTCTCTCTCTCTCTCTCTCTCTCTCTCTCTCTCTCTCTCTCCATCTATCTCTCTCTATCTCTCTCCCCCTTCCTCTCTCTCTCAAAAAAAAAGGTAAAAAAAAGTGTCAAATCAATGAATAAAAGCAGGATGAACCCTGAAAGACAACCTGGAGAAGGTGTAAGCATTTTTCCACTTGCCTCAGCTATCAAAAGCAAGGCTCAACCTAGCCAGAATCCCTTCCCGGATTCCCTTGTGTGTGACCCATAACCAGGGTACCTGATAGGGCAAAGGCATTGACAGTGCCCACTTTATTTTTAGCAGGACAATTGTTTGCTAATTTCCCCGTCTCTCATCTCTGCTGCATGATCTCCAACGCCCATAAACTGTCCCCTCTTTCTTTCCTCTATTTCCATCTTTTCTTGATGGAAAGACCACTAAGGGGGAAGAAACGCCTGGGTTTTAGGTTCTTTTACCTGGCGGTTTTCCCAGAACTCCCCAAAAGTTGGGCTGTGTCTGCAGAGTCGAGGGGTCTCTGCTGGACACCTCATCACTTGCTGCCATCACCCAGAGCCCAGGAGGCCAAGATGAGGTGAGGCAGGGGAACGGCTGAGTCCCAAGACACAGAGTTCATCCCAGGGCAGGCTGGGAGAGGGCCTATCCCCTGTTCCCCCAAATCGCCCGAGGCTTCCTAGCAGGGATGGAGGATGCTATGTGGGGTCTTGGCTTCAAGGCTTCTGGGGGAAGCTCTTCAGAAAGATATCCGGATCCCTGGTTTCTAGGGGTAGGACCCTCAAGAAATCTTGGGGTGCTTCCTAGCAACAATCTGAGAGGGAGGGAAGAAAGAAAGAAAAGGGGGAGGAGCCTGGGTAGAGCTGCTGCCACGGGAGCCCAGAGAACAGGCTGTTCCTGCCGCTTCCATGGCAACCAAAATCTAAGAGCGAAGGGACTGCCAGGCACATCCCATTGGAGGGTCTCTATCCTGCATCACTTATGCCCCACCCTCCCGCTCTCCCCGCTAGACTCAGTCCTGAAGTAGAAGTGGGGGATGGGAAGAGACAGGCAGGTGGGGGTTTCATAGCAAAGAGAAAACAGGAGCTGGTGATGAACCAGCTCTGAGAAGGGCTAGAAGCTTCCAGAGTTGGGGGTAGGCAGGATAAGTGGGGTGGAAAGGGTGCTGACACCACATAGAGGCAGGGGCTAGAAGCCCAAACCTGGGCTGGATCCTGGCATCTGCTTTGGAGACAGTGTGCCCTTCACTTTGCCCTTGCCCAGGTCCGGTAGCAGCCCATAGTGGGAGCCAAGGGGAGGGAGAGAGGTAAGGAGAAGATAGGAATGGTGGACTCTTGTCTTTGAGTTCAAGGTGCCCCACTCTGCCTCTGAGGGGGGAAAAGTGGATCAGGAAGCACTTCATTTTATTTTATTTTATTTTTTAAATCTTTATTGTTGAGAGTATTACAGATGCCCCCCTTCCCCCCTCCATTCCCTCCCTCCACCCGGTTCCCACCCTGCCCCAGACAGCCCTTCACTACCCTACTGTCTGGGCCCACACATAAGATCTTTGGTTAATCTCTTCCCACCCCCCTACCCCCCTTCCCTCTGAGATTCATCGGTCTCTTCCATGTTTCCATGCCTCTGATTCTATTTCATTCACCAGTTTAATTTGTTCATTAGATTTCTTGTTCATTTGATTTTTAGATTCAATTATTGATAGCTATGTATTTACTGCCACTTTATTGTTCATATTTTTAAACTTTTTTTTTCTTCTTCACTTCATTTTCTATGGCTCTGGGTCTAGAATTTCTAAAAGTCTATCTTGCTCAATATCTTTAAGGCCTTTTGTCATAGAGAGTGTGGTAGGGGAAGCCAGAAGGGAGGGGAGACAAAACCATAGCAATTTTCTTTTACCTTCCCCCTCTTGATTCTGTCGTCCTCGCCTGATCCAAATCTCTGCTAGACCTCTCCACTGCCTCCTGGTTCTGCCTGGTTGGTGCAGAGTATAAAGGTAGCTCATCTCATAAATCGATCCCACACTTTGGGACTCTCTCCCAACTCCTTGGGCAGCCCTATCCCAACAGACTTATTTCCGTACAGGGTGGAGCCTGCCCCCTGCACACGGCACACCACAGCCTGGCTCCGAAGGGTTTCAGCCAAACCTGATCATCGAGGAGGTGGCATCGATGTCCAACAGCCACCCTCAGTGCACCTTGCTGTTCTGCTCTGCACGCACACTGCTCTGACCGGACGGTGCAGCCTCCTGCTCCACCCTGCAGCTGTTGCATGTCCACTGCGAGCCCAGGCCAAACCCACAGGTTCACTTACTGCATGCTGACGCTGCACACTGCAGCCCCGATTCCCCACTGCAGCTGCCACGACCGCACACTGCAGGCTACTTCCCCCGCTGCAGACCCTCATCACCGCCTCTCCACGCTGCAGCCCGTGGGATGCATCCCAGGCGCCCTTCTCACTCCTCACGATTCCAGGGTGGTCCCCTTCTTCCTCCCATGCTTGGCAAACCCCTCTGCCCCCTGGAAGAGAAGGGGCTGCAACAGAGCTGAAGATGCAGGTGGCTGAGACTAAGATGAGCCAGGGCAGCCCAACTCGGATAGGCTGTTGGCCAGAACCCCACACTTAGCAAGTGATTTTTTTTTCCCCAGTGTAAACCGAGCGATTAGTCGAACAGACCTCCTTAACACACACACACACACACACACACACCCTCCAAGAGCAGACCTCAGGGACAGTGCCCCGCCCTGAAAGCCGTGGGAAGGCTGTGGCCCCCGCTGGTAAAACTGGGCTAATGACAGCAGGGAGCCGGCGGGGCCAGGGGGGGTGCTGGAGTAATTAGAGCTCTGCCCGGCGCTGGGAGATCCCGAGATGAAAGGGGCTCTGGCGTCACCGGGTTGGTGTTATGTCCATGAATGCAGGTGTGTGTGTGTGTGCATGGGTGGTGGGGCTAGCTGGTGGAGACCTCTCCCGTGGGGAAGGAAATCCATTTTTATGCAGCCTGCCCGCCTCCTGAGGTTGGCCCCTGTACCATCTGGGTTTTGGTGGGGGCAAACACGGGAGGAAATACCACCTCTGTGAAGCTGAGAGTCGAGGGGGTAGGGCAAGTCTTGCCCCCTCCTCAGCTCAGCTAGGGGGCCAGATGGTGGAGGAAATGGCTGGTGACCGTGAGGAGAAAGCCTGTACATATAGGAAGAGGGCGACATTTGAAAGGAGAGGCAATGGATGGAGAGGAAGGG
>NW_005871377.1:823382-830749 GCF_000147115.1 Myotis lucifugus
GCCCGCCAGTGGAGCGTGGGGGCCCGGGCCCGGCCGCCGGCGAGGCCGGCCTTGCAAGGGAGCCACCCCCGAAACCCGGCCCCGCCCCCGAACCAAAACCCCCAGCCCGGAGCGGGCGGGAAGGGAGGAGCCAAAACGGCCCCCCCTTTTGCCGAAAAGGCCCGGGGCCGCCACACTCGCCCCCCGCCCCCCCGCGCTCACTCGCACTCAACACCCGGGCGCAGGAGGCGGGCGGCCCGGGCCCTACCGGCCCCCGATGGACGCCCCCCGCACGGGGCGCTGAGACCCCGCGTCGCTGCCCAGCCCGGTCCAGCGCGCCACGCCGAGGTAAGGAGGAGGGAGCGAGGGGGCATTAATATGCAAATACCTCGCGATTGATTATGCAAAGCCGCGGGGCTCTGTGGCCAGCTCCCCGGCGATCTGGGGGCGCCCGGGGGGTACCCGCCGCCAGCCTCCGCCTGCCCCGACGCCCCGGTGACCCTGTCACAGCCCGGGAGCTTGCAACTTACGCCCTTGGGAAGGGAGGTGCTGCTAGGAGGTCGGTGGGCCCCGGGATTTGCCCGCGGAGATGGCGTCCAGGCCTCCCCCTCGAGGGCCCGCCTGGCCTCTGTCCGGCCCGTCTGCTGCGCATTCCCGGGCCCGGCCCCGGCCCCGCTGCCGGCCGCCCGAGCGCCCCCGCCCGCCGCGCCGCGGTTTGTTTACGGTGCGCCGGAGGCCTGCCCCCCCCTCGGCCCCCACCCCTAGCCTCGGAGGCCGAGTGGCCTTTGCAAAGCTGCCTCCGGTTGCGGAGGGAGTAATAGTGGGGTGGGTTGGTGAGCTTGCACGGGCCCGGGAGAGGGAGAGGGAAGTCCCCCCTCCCCACTTCACCCGCCTCCCCGGCTGAGCATGGCTCTCCGGGTGCAACACTCCTAATTGCAAAAAACGTGGCTGGGGGTGGGGGAGTGTATTTGAGGGTCCCAAGATGATTAGGGGAATTGCAAGCTAGGGTGGTTGGAGAAAAGAGGGAGGAATGGACCTGTGTTGTGCGTGCCCCCCCTTTTTTCCCCTCCCCTTGCAACGTGTCTCCTCCGGTGCCCCTTCTCTGCCTGGGGCCCTCCCTTGTCCGGTGTGAAAGAAAGGCCTGGGGCTGGCGGGCAATGGAGGGAGCCACCATTTCCAGGGTGGAGGTCCCTGTAGGAAAGCCAGTGGGATGGGAACCCACCTCACAATGATGGCTCTGGCCCTAGGAGGGGGACGGAATGAACAGGGCTGTTGTCCAAGGCGAGGGGGGGGGCAAATGTGACATGCAGACGCTGAGATATGCCCGCACAGACAGCCACATGCACGCCCAGGGACACCCAGGCAGACTCAAGGACAGGAGCTGCTGGACACACCCACATGGGGACAAGGGAAAAGGCAGGCTGCTGCTGCACTGGGGAGCTCAGAGGGGTGGGACACACCCACGGGAGACGGACCCATGCACGTACTCACGCACAGGGTCACACGGAGATGCTGTCACACACGGGGGCAAGGAGGAGTCTCTGTCACCCACATAAAAAAAAGTCTCTCTCGCACGCATGCATGAACACAGGGCAATTGCACGCAGCCACACGTTACAAAAGACCCTGTCACTCAGGCACACACGTGCTCGCATGAGCCCAGTCACACAGGCATTATCGCTGTCACTCAGTCAAACGCCAAACGTGGTTACACATCAACACATGGATACACAATGTAGCAACAAGTATTTTCTTGGACTCCTACTGTGGATCTCTGAGGGTTCTGTTTACAACAAAACCCCTGCTCCCAACAAAATGAAATTTGTTTGCGTGAAAGGACTTTTCTGCCTCACGGTGCAAGGAATGCATTCGTGATAACGTTCTAGGTCTCTATCGCCTGTCAGCCCACCGTCCGAGATAGTGAGCGTGAGACCTGGCGGGATGACTCCAGGAGCTCGGGATCCCGCCCAGAGCCCAGCACAGGAAGTGTTCTGTAAATACTTGTTAATTGATTGACTGTGGGAACTCCAGTCACAGGTGCACGCATGTGCACACAGTCCCAGGGACTCAGGTGCAGAAGGCATTCACAAGGCTCAGGTCCACACCAACCGTGGCGTCTAGACACCCCCAGAAGCAAACACACTGTAACTGTGCTGTCAGGCTCATCCCCAGATGCACACATAGTCATGGACTCTTTCCCTTAAGCTTCCTTCTATTTTCTTCCTCAAGGTTTAGCTTTTTTTTTTTTTTTTTTTTTTGAGGGACAGAGAAACTGGAGCAAAGAGAGTAGGGACAGGGCGGGGGGGGGGGGTCCCAGAGAGCCGAGGCATGGGCCTGAAGCAGTGTCCAGTGACTTCCAGCAGCTGGGGTTGTCCTGGCTGCTGGGGGAAGGAGGTTCTAGAATCTCTCTCCCCACCCTAAGAGCAAAAGGTGGGGGGATCTCGCTGCCCCTGCTGGGATCTTTTGTCTGAGCCTTTCCTGGGGCAGTTCACTCTCCCCCAGCCCAGTTCCTGCCTCTGGCCCTGAGCCTGGCCCCTTTTTCCACCTCTGCCCTCCTCTCTAAACTTGGAAGCCTTCCTTCGGCTGTATGCTGGTGAGTGTCTGGGTGAGTGATGTGTATTTTTGACTTGGAATTTCTCTCTAACGCCATCTCTCCGTTGCTCTGTCTTGCTGTGTCTGATTCCCTTTCCTTGTGTGTCTGCCAGACTGTAACTCTCACCCTGTCACTAGCCCCGTCCGTCTACCCCTGTTCTCTGTTTTTGCCACAACCTCCTTTCTCAGAGCTGGGAACTGGCATTGATGTGCTTCATAGTTTTCCGGCTGTTAATGCTCAAACCCCGCCCCTCGGTCCCGCCTGCCCTGCCTCTGGGGTCATGGAAAGGTTGGGGTGGGGAGGGGTAGGGCAGGGGGCTCAGCGGCTGCTCAGGACATCCTGTACTTCCTCATTGCTGCAGCTGCAGGCCAGCACATTTTGAGGGCTGGGAACGGGGGATAGGGAAGGAGATTACCTACTGTCCATGCTGACCTCTCAGGCTGGCAGGCTCAGCCAGGAGACACCAGATGGGTGGAAGCCCGGGTATGCACGCCACAGCAGGCTAGCTCCAACCGAGCCAGGGAGGAGCCCCTCACCACACTCCCCCACTGGAAGAGACTCACCCCCATGGGCAGTGGTAAGAGTTGGCAGGACCTCCAGCGGCCTTGCTCCACAGCCCTGGCAGCTGAGACCCACCTCAGAGATGCCCGACAGCTGTGTCCTCGCTGCCCGGCCTCAGAGTGTGTTTCTGAGGGTCCAGCTGCCCAGACTCTGTGCAGGGCTGAGTGAGGTGCAGCCTCCAGCCCAGGGCAGCAGAACGGGCCACTCTTCCAGAGAGTGAATCTTAAGGGGGGACACCAGGCATTTCTGCTTTGCTCCCCTCTAGCTGTGGCCTGTTTGGGTGAGGAAGCACTGGTAGTGATTCCACCAGAGAGAATCCGTGGGTTGCTACAGAAGGGAAGACGGAGGCTTGGTCACAGGGACCAAGGTCTCATTCCTCCAGCAGGTAGCAACTATCCCAGAATGGTTAAGAACACAGACTTGTTGGGAGCTAGGTTGCCTGGGTTTGAATCCCGGCCCTGCCACTTGCTGGTTGTATAACCTTGGGCAAGTGATTTAACCTGCCCCTTGCATTATCTGTAAGTTGGAGATGATACTACCTACTTCATTCAGCTTTTTTTGAGGATCAGAAGATTTAGAACACATAAAAATGCTCTAAAAAGTGCCTGGTGCATAACAAGCACTGTATGTGTTAGCTCTTACAGTGGGGAAGCCCATGGGCCTGGGGCCCCCTGGATTTCTTGGAGAAGTTCCTCGACATCACAGGAGCAGGAATGAGAGAGGGTGGAGTCGGCGGGCATAGTGGGTCCGTGTAATCTCTAGACGCCTCAGCCTTTGTGTCACCATTTTCTCCTCTACAAGTTCAGAACCTCACCTTGAGCTGCTCTGAACCTCACCTTATAGCGGCTGCTTAAAAGGAGCCCTTGGCATCTCGGCCTGGGGGCACACCTCCCCAGTTAGGGGCACATGCATGTATGTGTTGGGCATCACTGCATCTCTGCTGGGACAAGTCTGAGCACTGGGAATCGGAGGGGTGGGTTGGGGGGCAGGGGGAGCATAACAAGGAAAGCAGGCTCCTCTCCAAAACCCTCCTTACTTACAGAGTACAGCACCCTTCCTCTCTCCCGGGGCCCCAGCAACCTAGCTACCTACCATTGACTGACCAACCAGGACCCAGCCTGGCTGACGGACACCAGATTCCCCACCCTTGCATGGAGGGGGCATGTGTGTGAAGGGTGGTGGCCCTGAGTCAGGAGCAGTGTGGTAGGAGGCATGGTGCCTTGAGATCCAGGGTCTGCCCTGGGTTGCCTTTTCCCTCTGTGAAGCCGGTGGTAAGACTCCTCTCTCTCCTCCAAATTCCTTTTATTCAGCTCTCCCCCCTTCAAGGTGCAGCAAGAATAACGGGGCGGATGGCCTATGGTGGGCCGCTGGGGAGCCAAGCTCACCTCTAGGGCTCACGGCTGCAGAAGTGCTTGCGGAACCTATTAGGTGTTGGTGGGGGAGGCACGCATGACCACAGTAGGAAGAGCACTGGCTGGGAGTTGGCAACTGGGTGTTTGCCAAACACCAGTTGCTGAATTTGGGCCTGGGTTTTCATCATCTCGAGACAATGATCCCTACCTCCCTCTGAGCGAGGGTGAATAATACACCATGGATGACACCTGTGCTCAATGCCGGGCGCTTCCTGGCTTTGTGAGTAACACCTGTGGACGCTCCTGCCCTCCCAGGGCCTGGCCCACTCCGGGGTGGGGGTCCACTTGCCCGCTGGAACCAGAGACAGTTCTCAGGCTCCCGTGGAGGCATCTGGGGCTGGTGTGTGGGGGGAGGGCAGACGGTTGTCAGGCATGTGGTGCAGCCCTCCTCCCTGGCAGGCCGAGGCAGGGCTGCCAAAGAGGAACTAACTTTTGTTTACCTTTGTGTGAGGTGGTCCGGAGGGAGGGGCCAGACGTTGTCTGGGTAGACAAGGGTAGCAAAATGGGACTTACTGGTGCCCAGAAAATGCCACCATGGCTCCCTCGCCTTGTGGGGGGAGCATTTCACTCGGTGGCCCCGGGGACTGGCGTTCAAGATTAGGGCCGAAGGCACAGCCACACCCTCCAGCAGTAGCCAAGTGCTGCATGGCTGGACCGAGCCCCCAGCCCTCCCCCTCTTCCTCCTCCTCTTTTCCTCTCGCAAGGAAGAGATGAGCTTTTGGCTCCCAGAGCTTCAGCTGCCTGTTTCATTTTCTCTTTTCCCCGGGCTCGTGGGCGGGGAAAGGGAAACGGGTCGAGATTTGGTGGCTGTTGGCGTTTTCGTACACACCAGTGAGTGGGTGTGTTGTGCGCGCACCCATGTGTGCGTGTTTTGTGCATGTGTGTGTTGGGGAGGGCTCTGAATGTCTGCGGAATAGCACGGGAGCCGCCGTCTGCGCATGCGGGGTGAGTGTGTGTCTGCACGTGTCCGTGTATGTGCCTGAGACCCAACTGCATGCACAGCCTGCGTGCCGCGCGCGAGACACACACACACACACACTTTTTAATCTCTCTCTCCCCATTTCTTCCCTCCCTCTCCCTTTCCCTCTCTCACTCCCCCCTTCTCTTTCCCCTCTCTCCCTCCCTCTCTGTCTCTCTTCCTCCCTCTCCCTCTCTGCCTCCCTCCCTTTCCCTTCCTCCCTCCTTTCCCCTCCCTCGGTCTTTCCCTCCCGCCCTCCCTCGGTGGGGCTAGCTTCCACCTCCCTGGGGTGCCTGGGAGAAGAACATCCCTGCCTTTCCCTTCCACCATTTCCTTCCCTCCTGGGCGGTGCTCCCCGGGGCTTGGTGACAATTCCTTTCTCCGGCCTCTTCCTCTCTCCTTGGAAGAGGGGAGTGGGGAAGGGAGGACCCCAAGCCCTGTGCCCATGATACCATCTGCAGCGAGCGCCTTGGCCCCGTGACACTCATGCCTCCAGCCTTCAGCTGCCCCAGCGCCCAGCTCCAATTACCCCTGGCTGCTGGGGGGAGGGTGGGGAGAATGTGCCATGCCCAGCTGGGGGTGCTCCCAGCTCTGCTTCCTGGGCTACTTGCATTTTCCACTCCCATTCCCGCAGGGAACTGGGTCAGGGGACACAAAGTTCTATGAATTGGCAGGGGAGGAGCTGGGCTTGGGGGAGGGGGGTGACCTCTAGACCTGGGCACCCACCTTGATGCCTGACGGGAGCTGGGCTGGGTTAGGAGGAGGGAGGGTGGAGCAGCAGGTGGGTGAGGTTATGTGGGGGGGAGCACAGTCTTTGATGTTAGTACTGGGCATCTGGCCCAAGTTAAGGCTGCTGTTTATGTCCTTCTGTCTCTGACCTACAGGGGGGAGTTTCCTGTTCTATTCTTTTGGGGGACAGGATCCTTTGTTGATCCAATCCCTTCCACCCCCATTTCCCATTCTCTAGCCTCCAGGGTCCCACAGTGGCTAGGAGATCAGACTTCAGGGTCACTGCCTTTAGGTTCCAGAATCCCATCCCATGGGTGCCCAGAGGGAGCCCACCAAGGAATGCTGCCTCCTGGGCCTCCCTCCCCCCTCCCTCCCTCCCCCTCCCTTCCGCCTGCCAAGCTGGTGCCCGTGTCTGTGTGTACTCCTCTGCCATCTCACACCTGCCAAACAGTGCCTTCCTTCCCGCCTTCCTGGCACTAGGATAGGACTGAGTTGGGTGGGGCAATCCTGCTCAGTCCACACCTGAGAGTAGAACAGGGAGGGCCTGGGAAAGGAAAACAAGGTCCCACCCCTGCGGGACACCTGCCCCTCCATGTGGGGGGCTTGTGTTGCTGCCGCAGCCTCCACCTTCGCCAGACTCCCAGGGACGGTTGGTGCCCGTGGCCGCCCACGGGGGCCCACGCTGGCATGGGCGGCAGTGTCTGCACACGGATGCCTGTGTCTGCCTGTGCATGCCTGTGTGTATGTCTGGGTTCAGTAGTCACCTGGGCCCCTTAGCATCACCCTCTTGACTCCCATGGTATGGGGTCAGCGCATCAATGCCAGATCATTAGGAGTTGGGGGGAGGGGATAGTACCTCCCCCGCCCACCCCCCAGCAGCAGGCAAAGGGGAAGGGGAGAGGGAGGTGTGAACCTACCCACGGCACTATTAATAGCCCACATGCCAGGCCACCAAGAACCAGCTGTCACCGTGGAAACCATTTCTACTCCCCCTCCCCCAGCCTCCATGGGGTGGGACTTAGGCAGGGCATGAATCAACCCCCCCCCCCCACCCATCTTTCTTTGTTACCTTTCTTTCTTTGTCTCCCCCCTCCATTTGGTCTCTCCTCCCCATATCTTGTCCCTCCTCTCTTCCC
>NW_005871377.1:831397-835250 GCF_000147115.1 Myotis lucifugus
TCGTGCAGGAAGAGCTTGGGGGAATTATGCAGGACCGGGTTAGAAAAAGAACCAAAAAAGGACTCCAGGAGGAGGGGAGAGGGGCTGCCTTCCGGGTGGATATCCCTGCCCCACTCCCCTTCCCCACTGACCCTTCTCTGCCCACAGCTAACACCGGCTCACGTGGTATGTGCCTCCCTGAATGTTGGGCCCTTTATGTGCTCTGTGTCGCCTCAGAGACCCAGGTGTGTCCCTAGAGAGATGACAAGGAATCCCCGGCTTCTTGCTAGATGCCAGGCCAAGGCGCCTTCAGCCGTGAGGACAGTGTCTTCCTCCTCTGCCCACTGCCAGGGGCTCAGGGTAGCCTGCGTCACGCTGACAGGCACCCGGACACCGTTCAGCACAGCGCAGAGTCGAGGCAGAGAAAGAGCCTTCCCCTCCCGCAGCGGGCACGTGCAAGCCCTTGGCAGTGCCCAGACACATTTGGAGTTAAGGCTGGGCTGGGGAGGGGGAAGGGAAGATAAACATGGTGGCTTAGGTTGGCACTGCCCCAGGTGTGCCCTGTAGCAACTGGCAGTGGCCGGGGTGAGGGAGGAGGGGTCCTCCAGAGCGATGGCCTGGGGCAGGAATTGCCCGTGTCATGTGGCTGCTGCTGGTGTTCTCCGCCTGGCCTGGCCCACGGCTGCTCACACCCACTTGCACACACCCTGGCCCTCTTCGTCTGCCCCCAGGGCCTGCTCCCCAGGGCTGCCCCTCTCTCAGCATGCCCACTCCTGCGCCTGCCTCCTCCCCTCCCCAGGGGCACTTGGGCCTCCTGCTGGCGAGTGGATTTTTCCAGCCTCTGTAAACAAGTGGTGGCAGCGTGCCAGGTGGGCAGGAGACAGGCGGGGGCAGCACTGCAGCCAGGGTGTGCCAAGCACCGAGGCACAGCCTGGGGGGGGAGATGGGGAGACACCCAGAGAGAGAGAGAGAGAGAGACATTCAGATGCAGACAGACAGACCCAAGGAAGCCTTGTTGGGCACAGATAGAAGTGGAAACGGGCGACAGAAAATAGCCCTCTATTGTCCAGCCCAACCCCACCACTGCCCTGGCCCCTTACCCCTCACTGCTCTGGCTGAGAGCAGCAGGCCCCAGTGCCCAGTCCCTGGGCATCCCCACCCACTCCTACTTCTCCCCCCACCTCCACCCCTCAGGGCTGGCTACGCCATTATAAATTTATAACAGGAATTTCTCCACAAGCCAAGAAAAACTTGACCTACTTTCTTGACGGCTCTCCGGGCTAAGGCTCCCCGCTCACAACCCCCCCCCCAGTCTCCTGTCCAGCCCCCAGTGCCCTGTTCTGGTCTGTGGGGGTATCCGAGGCAGAGTGGGCCACCCATCTGTCCCACTGCCACACTCCCTACACTGAGGGCTCACCTGAGTGCAGACGCCCTGCCCCACTGCCCTGCCCAATGGCCTGACTTATCTCACATTCCCCTCCTACTCTGGCTCCTTATCAGCTCCTGGGGGTGGGGCGGAGGGCCCAGGGGCGAGGTCTCTGGGGCAGCAGCTACTGGATGAAGGTTGTGTGTTGGGAACTGCACCCTTTGTCCCCCTTAAACATGCCCACACCTGCCTGTGTGCACAGACAGTAAACCTCAGGTCGGGAGCCTGTGGTCAGAGGTGCATGTGGAGGAAACGGTGGGCCCAGCTTGGCACGGCCCTGGCCCCCAGGCATTGGAACAAGACAAGCATTCAAGCCCGGCTTCGGGGTTTCAAGCCCTGAGCCACCTGCTCACTAGCTTGGTGACTTGGAGTGAACGCCCAGCTTTCTGAGCCTCGGTTTCCTCATCTGTGAAGTTAACACGCGTTAGTTTCCTTTCCTTTACCCCTTGCCGTCCTGGTGGGTGGCAGCTCAGCTACACCAACTGGGCTGTCTGGTCCTCAGACTGGGAAGTGGGACTTGGGACCTTCCCGGACAGCTCTGGGGTCCTTGGGAGGCCGGGTTGGAGTCACAAGTCGGCCAGCAGCAGGGGAGGTCAGCTCCCCACCGTCTTCAGTATCTCTCTCAGGTGCCCCCATTCCCACACCCCATCCTTCCTTCACAAGGACCCCCACCCCCCATGCCTGGGTTGAAAATTGCTCATCTCTGGTCCCCTCTTGCCCTAGAGTATGGTGCGTTTTATAAAAACTTGGCTAGATGAGTGGTAACAAGAGCATTTATTAGACATTGTTAGGGGCCAGATACTTGATTGAATGTGAGGACTGGGACATGGTACATGGATGATCTCATTCTTTCCCTCCACCCCTTTCCGTGTCTGGGGCTTAGGACATGACTCTCCAGTTTTGCCTGCTAAAACCTGTCCGTCGGAGGGGTTCTCCTGTTCCCTCCCTGTGCCTGCCCTCCATGCCCACCGCCATCTTGTTAGGAGCGCAAAGAGCCCAAAATGTTGCCACCAAAGGACCGCTTTCCACCATGGTGCCACCTTATCCCTGCTTCTCTCCTCTCTCTGCAGGGACCTCGACAGGACAAGACTCCGAAGCTACTCCCCCAGCCCAGGACTCCCCCACGGACCCAGCTTTCCCCCCAACACTACCACCTGCCACTCCCTGGCCTATCTCACCGCCCACCCCCCTCGGGGCTCAGGGCATGGTGTGAAAGGCCAAGTGCTGAGGCTGGCACCATGGGTGCTGTGCCCTAGCCTGGGTGGCAGGGGGTGGGCAATCTCTGGGCGTGCCAGGGGGGGCCACTGTGCCCACCCAGTCTCTTGGCGTGCTGGAGGGCATCCTGGATGGAATTAAAGTGAATGGAACAGAAGCCAAGCAAGGTGGAGTGTGGGTCAGACCCAGAGGAGAACAGGTAATGGGTCCGGCAACTAGGTCTTGCCAACTCCTAGCCGGCAGGCATGGTCACCTGGTTGGGCAAAAGCGAGCCGAGCTTGGGCCTTTAGGGGAATGGACGCGAGGCCAGCAAACCTGCTGCTTACCTTTGCCCAGGAGATGAGGTCATGTTCATGTGACGGGAATTAGGCACCTGGAGGAGAGATGCCCATTTTGGAGTGGGGAAGTGACAAGGAGAAATTACTCGAGGCAGGCACCCGGCCCCTCCCTGGACAGTCCTGGGCAGGCTCACATGCTTCCCCCCGCCCCCCATGTGCCCACGGCCGCCCTCACCTGAGCATGTGGAATGCAAACAGTCTCGCCATTGGCCTCCTCTCCCTGCCAGCCTGCTCACATCGCCACCCGTGTGCAGCCCACGAGCCGTGGTGCACGTGACGTGACAGTTCGGGGCACATGCACCAGTAACTCTCGGTAGCCCATGCTTATATTTGGAACCTTTTGGGAGCCCCACAAGCTCTTCCTTGTTCATGGGCAAGGGCGGGCGCTGCCATGGGGCTCCTCCCAGGAAGTGGAGTGAATGCCAACTGTGAAGGTTTTGCTTACCGGTGGAGGAGGCATGAGCCCCACACACATTGCTGGGAATGGCTACCTGTGATCTGCATTACCCTTGAGGAGCCCAGAGGGTCTCTACCTCTCCCGTTAACTCCGAGTGGCACAGAACTTTGTGCCAGTTGGCGTGGTGCCCCTGGAGCTGGGTACAGCCTGTGTCTATGGCCAGGGAGAGGGTGGGGGATGGGTTGTTCTGGGGAGCAGAGTGGCCGTTGCCTAGGAGACCAGATTCTGAGCCAGGAGGCCAGAAGCCTGGCCAGGCAAAGCCCTGGGGCCCAAGACTGGGTCTCTGGAGGGGTGGGGGAAATGGATGGGGCTGTCAGTTGGGTAGGGCACCTAGAGTTTCCCCTCCCCAAAGACTCACCCCAGGGTGGGGGGCTCTGAAAAAGATCGGGCGTGTCACTGCAGTAGCTCTCACTGGCAACCTCTGTACTTCCCTGCCCA
>NW_005871377.1:835456-838267 GCF_000147115.1 Myotis lucifugus
TGGCTGTCCCTGGAACTGCACCCAGAGGCTGTAAATCTAATAATTGCTGAAAACCCGGCTGCTCAACTGGGGCCCTAGGTGGCTCAGAGTTCCCCCACACCCTCCCCCCCTGGAGCGGGAAGGGAGATCTGACCTTCCAGACACTGTAGTAATCCCACAGGGGTAGTCTCCAGGGAGGGTGGCGCACAGAGCTGTCTTTGACTATGACCGTGACCAAGGTCACTGTGTCAGTATGTTGGGAGCCGCGTCAGGGGAGGGGCCCTGCAACATGCCACACGGAGAGTGGGTGTGGCAGGTTATACAATCCGTGCATGCATGTGGAAGGCTTATGTAACCCGTGTGTGCCGAGGTTATGTAACATGTATGTGGAGAGGCTGGCCACATGTGTGCAGTGGCTGTGGGTTGCTACTGCCTTGCACGGAGGGGCTCAGGGTCCTTGTCCCGACTGATTTCAGTGCTCGGCGTCACCAAGCACAGGTGGGGGCCTCTGTCTGCTGCTCTGTGAGATGGATGCCATGGACAGGGTGACTCTGGAAGCCCTTTTGTATGCTCATGTTCTTGGTTCTGGGTTCCAGTTGCTGGGCACTCTGTGTTTGCCCGCACTGTGGTTATGTAGCACGTGTGTACGACCTGGAAATCAAACAACATGTTTACCGAGGGCAGGGAGGAGTATTATTAGGTGTCTGTCCAGCGGGTTGTGTAACACAGGGGCATACCCTAGAGGTCATATAACACATTGGAGAACGCCCTAAGAATTGTGTAGTTATGTAGATCCTGGTGCTTATTGACCATGCTAGGGTTCATACTGAAGGCTGCATCGGGATTCATATCTAGTGGGCTTGTGTTGCGTGTGTGTGTGTGTGTGTGTGTGTGTGTGTGTTTTCTAAAGGTTATATAACTCTGAGCATGTTCTGAAGATTCTTTCTGCATGTCTCATGCACTGAAGGCTTAAATATGTGGATATTGTAGATTGTGGGTGTTGAAGGTTCTATAATGCTGTGTGTGTGTGTGTGTGTGTGTGTGTGTGTGTGCCCTAGAACATGCTTGTGCCCCAGCCAAGCCCCTTATCTCTCTCTCTGAAGCGTCTAGATAGCTGGACCCTTCTCAGTTTTGTCAGCTGACCTAGGGGTGGGAGGTAGAATGAGGACATGAAGGGCAGGGGGTCGGGCCTGGGGGGTTACCTAAGCCTGTTGGATGAGAAGGGGGCTGCCCAAAGACTGCTCTGTGATTCTGCCCACTGTGCCCCCATCCAGTGCCAGGTCACCAGATGGAAAGCGAAAAAGAAAGAACGGCCAATGTTCCCTGAAAACCAGCATGTCAGGTGAGCCCGGCTGTGTGTGCCCTTCCTCCTTGCCCTGAACACCACCACGCCAGACCAGGGCTCTTCTGGAGCCTGGCGTGTACCAGCAGCTCCTGCGTCCCATGGGGAGCGCCTCCTAGAGGGCGTGGGATGGATTTGTCTGAAGGTGAGAGGGGTGATGTGGGCCCCAGCCTTGAAGATGGATTAGGTCAGAAAGGACCTCTTCCCTTCTCCCATAACCCTCTTGCCTGAGACCCCTCCCCCACCCCCAAATCAGGGCCTGGGCTAAAGAGCTGAGGGGCTGTCTTCCCCCTGAGATGAGCTGCTGACATTTGCTGCTGCTTCTCCTGCACCCCCTTGCCCCTGGGGGGGCAGCGAGAGAAAGGCCCTGAATGAGCAAACAGAAGAACTCTGGGATCCTCCATGTTCTTAGGGAAGGGGATGGACAAGATCACCTCTGATGTGCCTAGGATTCTACCCTTCAGGGGGGCTGGGCTAGGGGATGGGCCAGGAAAGAAAAGTTGGGGAATGCGGAAAGTGTAAGAGCCTCCCTGCTAGGGGCCCAAGCCATGCCTGCCTGCCTGCCTCCCTTCCTCCCTCCCAGGGTATATCCCTAGTTACCTGGACAAAGACGAGCAGTGTGTCGTGTGTGGGGACAAGGCAACCGGTTATCACTACCGCTGCATCACTTGTGAGGGCTGCAAGGTATGGACCAGCCAGCTCCTGCCCCTCCCCCACTGCCTGAGCCCCCACCTCACGCTTTTTAAGGCTCTCAGCACCCAGCGCAACAGATGGCTCTATAAACGTGTAACCTAAAACTCACCTATGACATCATCATTTCTCTTATTCATTCATCCATTTGTCCATTCATAATCCCTGCTCTGCCCCTCATCGGTAAGGTGCCTAATCTCTCTGAGCCTCGGTTTCTTCACCTATAAAGTGGGGATAATCATTGCGACCTACCTGATAGAGTTATTGGGAGAATTAAATGAGATCATCCACAGAGAGTATTTAAAACAGCAACAGACGCAAAAGAAGCACTCAGTACGTGTCAGCCATCCGTCACCCATCCTGCGTGTCGGGCGTGAGGAGTATAGTCTCTGCCCTGTCCTCAAGCTGCTCACCGCCTAGCAGAGAGAAACAGACCTCCGTTGAAAGCAACATCAGTGCTTTTCAAAATGTGGTTCAAGGACCACCTGCAGTCCTAGTTACCCTCAGATCCCCAGGCCTCGTGCCAACCTTACCCAAGCAGAGCCTTTCATGGGGGAGCCCAGGATCTGCCATGGAACAAGCCCCCCAGTTGCTTCTACTGCACTTGAAAGGGTTCGAACCAGAGCTGGGCTGGGAAAGTGTAGGGGGGGGGCGCCCAGGAGAGAAGAGGGTGGCAGGGTCTCCCTGGGCCGAGGGAACAAGTTCATAGACTTGGGGTGGGAGTTGGGGGGCGGAGAGCTTCATTAGATTTCACTTTGGACATTTCAACCTGCATGGTTTCTCTGGGATCCTCACCCTCT
>NW_005871377.1:843444-845945 GCF_000147115.1 Myotis lucifugus
AAGGGCTTGGCTTGGCTCCTCCCCGGAGGTTAAAAATTATAGTCATTCTAACTGCACTTTGGAAACCAGGCAAGGGGAGAAGATAAATGAAGAAAAACTAGACAGAGAGAAAAAGAAAAAGAGAGAGAGAGCGAACGATTGCTAGAGAGAGAGAGAGAATATTAAGTTATTAACTGAGACTGGCCAGAGGGGAGGACCCCCCTACCACCCCCATGCACTTTGAGAACTACCCCTCCTCCCCCCAAATCAGAGAACTGCCCCCCACACAAGGTCCCTAAAGGTAGGGCTGCCGATCAGAGCTGTGAGTTAACACAACAGGGTCCTGGCCACCCACCCCTTGCCTTGCCCCTCCCTGTGCCCCTTTGGCACCCCTATCCCAGTACTTCCTCTGCTCTCTGCCACTCGTGCCCGCTGAGTTCCATCTACCTCTCACGCTGGATGCCAGCTGGCCCCTCACCAGCCTGCCCTGCTGCCCACACAGCTCCCCTTTCAAGTGCCCAGCCCCAGGGGCCTCTCCCTGTCCGTCCATCCCCCCCCCCCACTCCTTCTGCACCTTGGCACCCACACAGGAAAAACCGTGGCTCAAGCTCCCACCCTCCTCACATCCTGCTGTACTAGCTCCCATCCAGATGCTCTGCACTAGGGCGAGGAGGGTGTGTGCGCTCGGGGCTTCTCCCAGGGCCTCCGCCCCCTGAGGACTCTGTTTCCCACGTGTCTTCTGGGCTCTCCCTAACCTCTGCCCTCCTCCGTCCCTACTCCCGCTTCTACGCACGAACCCAGACTCCGGGTGGGCAGGCACCTAGGGATGGGATGCTTAGATTACTAGCACTTCGTTGGGGCCCCTGGGGAGGGGGCGGTTGGTGCTCCTCCTTTTTTCTTTGAAGCTCTTTAGGCCAGCCCGCCCCTCCGCCCCGCCCGGGACCCATTTCCCCTCCTCTTTTCTCTAATTCAGGGACTTTGGCTTGAGCCACCTCCCACCTTCGTGGTGAGGAGTGCTCTGTTGGTCTGCATTTGGGTCAGTTACCCTCCTCCTCCCCTTGGCTCTCGCCCACTCCGCAGGGGAGAGGGACGAGGAGGTAGCTCTCCCGTGGGGGGCGGGGGGGGGCAAGGGGAGGGTGGGGAGGGGCAGAGCAGACCAGAGGGCCCTGGGCTCAGGGCTGCATGTCGGCAGGGATGGATGGGTGGACATAGATGCCCCCGGAAGCCATGGGGAATGGGGCAGGGGGGAGGGGTGCCAGGGCTTCCTGCGCTTTGCACTACTGGGGCAAAAATGTCTTAAGCTGTGGGGAACCTGCCACCCCACCCTGACCCTCAGCCTGCCACAGCCCCCTACACACACACACACACACACACACACACACACACACACGCACACACATGCACACACACACACAAAGGCAATGCTATGCTGCCCATCAGGGCATGTCCTTCCCCTGCTGTTCAGGTTTTGGGCAGAGGGGAGGGCCTAGAAGAGCATCCGCTGTCACCTGTGCTGTCACCTGTGCATGTGCCTGCCCCGCCCCCTTGGGCACGTGGGCTGCACATGCTGTCGTTGTCTCTCCCTCTCTCTCTCTCTCCTGGGGCTCTGGTTCCTGTATTCCTCCTGTCCTATAGGCAAGCCCTCTTGTACCCTCTTCCTACCCCTGGGGCCCAGTGGAATTCCTGACCTGTCTGCTGTCTCCCCCGTCCCTCCAGCCCCACCTCTCCCCCTCATTCCCCATTCTCAGCCATGGACATGGTGGAGAAAAGGCCTTGAAGAGGCGTGGCCTCTTACAGGCACTTGGGAATCCCCAGACCCCGCCCCAATCATGAGAGCTGTGATCCCCCACTCCTCCCCTGACCCCTCCCCCTCACTCTGTGATGTGGGGTGAATGTGTGCATTTCTCTGTGTGAATGTGTGAGCGAGTACATGTGGTGGGGGAGGAGCTGGGGGGGGGGGGACTCAGGAGTGCCACAAACCTGCTCTAGAGAGGCAGCTGTCCCAGCCCCTGCTTTGGAAGTGGGGGACAGGGCCCTCTCCTGGGGGCCATTGGTGCTAATGAGGGGGATGGCCTTGACGTGGGTGCTTAGCATTGCCTCCCCCAGTATTGGCCCAGGGCACTAGGGCAGGCAGGGTGGGGCAGCAGGTGCAGTATTGGTGGGAGGAGGGGCTGCTGAGAATAGAATGAGGGGTCCAGGCCAGGACAAGGGGGTGCCAGAGCCATGACCACTACCCCACCCCCACCATCGCCTCTCCATCTCAGTATTCCCCGTTCTATCACTCATAACACACATACCTCATCCAGCCTCCTCCCTGCTCAGACTTGGGGAGGGTGGGGGTGGAGGAGCCCCTATGCCTTCTCCTGGTGGCGGGTCTACAGGGCTGGGAGAGGGCAGGGCGTGTGACAGACACCGTCCATAGGGACAGTAATTCCTGCCCTGGGAACTCCTGGGTGGGGGGAGGGGGACACTTCCCTGGAGGCGCTACTGAATGTATGAGAAGCTGGTGCTGGGTGGGGGGG
>NW_005871377.1:846161-871748 GCF_000147115.1 Myotis lucifugus
GGCTCCTACTCCTGCCCCATGTTGACAATCAGTATGTCTGTGTATGTGCGATTTTTCACCCCGTTGTGTTTTGGGTCAGGATTTTAAAGAAAGATATTTTTATGGTAATTGTTGCTCGTCTATTTTACTATATATTTATGTAATAAATATATGATGAAAATAACCCCCGTGGGCGCCCCCTTAGACTTGTGTGCTGTTTCCCTGTGCCCTCCCATCTGCTGGCAGAGTACCCACCCCACAGACTGACCAGATGGAGGTGTGCCCCAGCCTTGGCATTATTTCCTCCCCACCCCGCCCCCAACAAGCACACACCACAGGAGCCAGCTCAGCTGTGAACTATTGGATTTGAGACAGGAATAGAACAAATTGGGGGGCTAGAGAATTAGAGGGGAGAGAGTGGTTTAAATAGGGGGGGGCGGGAGGTTCAGTGATGGGGGAGGGAGGCAGATATTTACAAGAAGGCTCGGGGGGGCGGGGGCCAGAGGCTCATCTTGGAATATTTTATAACAATATAAATAAGATTCTGGTTTGCTTTTCCTTTTCGTCTCGTAAAGGAGAGAGAAGTGCAGAGTTCGATTCTGTACAAGGGGGCAGCGGCAGAAGGCCGGCCGGGCGGGTCACTGGGCGTCCACCCGGAAGGACAGCAGCTTCTCGGAATGCATGTTGTTCAGGGTCCGCAGGTCCGGCAGCTTGAGCAGCAGCTTGGTGAAGCGGGAAGTCTCCGAGGGCCGGTTCTTCAGCACCAGAGCCCGAAGAGCCCGCAGCAGCGTCTCCTGGAGCTGCTCCACCGAAGCGGAATTCTCCGTGCCCGAGCGGTCTGTGGGGAAGACGACAGCAGTGAGACGAGCTCCCTGAGCTCCTCTGACGAGGACCCCGAGGTCTGCCAGGAGCCCCCCGAGGTCTGCCAGGAGCCCCCCGAGGTCTGCCAGGAGCCCCTCGAGGTCTGCCAGGAGCCCCCCGAGGTCTGCCAGGAGGACCCCGAGGTCTGCCAGGAGCCCCCCGAGGTCTGCCAGGAGCCCCCCGAGGTCTGCCAGGAGGATGCAGCGGGCAATGCAGCCTCTCCCTGAAGCCCCTCAGAGGGCCCAGGGGAAGGAGGAGGAGGGAAGCACAAGTCCTCCCCCCAGGCCTCTGCCCCAGAGCAGGAGGTGCCCGAGAGCTGGGAGCATGGGCTCAGCAGGGCTGGGCACCTCCCAGCCCACAAGGCCGCTCTCCTTCCCTAAACAGGCCAAACCTATCCAGGCTCCCTTGCTTTTTGCTCGGTAGTTCCCTCTGCTTGAATGCCTCCCCCACCCCCACTCCTCCACCCCCACCCCCACCCTGCCTGGCAATAGCTCACTTGTCCTTTGACGCCCCACTCCAGTGTCACCTCCGTCCCCTGCTCCCCAGGCAGAAATAGTTGTGTGTGCTTCCTAAGCCCTTGGTTCATGCTTCTACTGTGACACTTATTTCACTGTTTTATAATTAGTCGGGCATGAGTCTGTCTCCCAAGCTAGACTGTGTCTGAACCATGTCTGTATCGCCAGTGCCCAGTGCAGGGCCTGGCATAGAGTAGGTACTCCATAAAAGGTGTGTTCAACTGAACTGCGTCCGCCTCCTCCCCGGGGTCAGGCTCAGGCGAAAGCTTGACTTACCCGCAGAGACAAGCACCACCGCGGTGAAGAGGCCCAGCTCCTCCTCCGTCAGCGCCAGGGAGTTGAGCTTCTCGCTGAAGTCGAACATGGCATTGAGCAGGTCGCCCATGCCCATGGCGCTGAGCTCCTGCAGGCTGTAGGTGGTGCGGCTCAGGAACATCACTGTCTGGTCCTTCACGTTGAACAGCGATGCAAAGCGCACCATCAGCACCTACAGCGGGAAGTCGTCCTGGGTGAGGTGGCAGGAGCACTTGCCGAATCACCCCTCACGTTTTCTGAAGGGTTTACTAGATTTCTCAGGAATGAGTGGGGATAATTTCCAAATGGGTAACGGGAGGTGGGAGACCAGGTGGAAGGATGGAGAACAACCCACACTGGCTTTGCAATCCAACAGGCCTAAATCTGAGTCACTACCTGTGACCTTGGGCAAGTCACTTCACCAAAACTAATTTGCTCAGGCCTAGAACGGGGGTACAGTGTGCCCAAAATGTTATTTTAAAGGCAATGGGATGTGACTAGACCCCAGCTGAGAAGAGAAATCCCAGCCTCCTGAGGCAGGAGTGAGAGATGTTCTGCCCCCTCCCTCCCTCCTCAGTCAGAGTCTAAGGACAAAGGTACTGGGGTTCCAAAACCTTTCAGTGACACTGCCTGCCCCAGATGCCAAATTTCCTGCGGGGTGCTTCCCAAGGTCAAGAGTGGGGAGCACAAAGGGTCACTCACCTCAAAGGTGCCAGCCTTCAGCAGAGTGACCTGGTCGTGCTGAGAAAGGTCACGGAAGCCCGGGATGTGCTTGGCAAACTCTACCACCTCCCGCACAGCGGGTGTGAAACTCATGGAGAAATCCTCCCAGATCTCTTGCACGGTTCGCCCACTGCATCCATGTGGGTACATGTTCATTGGACACGCCTGGAGGAGGAAGGGATTTGGGGAGGGGAGCATCAGCCAGGCTAGCTCAGATGAGCTCCCCACCCCACAGGTTTGGGCCCATGATTTGGGCTGGGTGAGAGGCTGTGGCCCGGGAGGAGGGGTCTTTCAGGTAAAGTAGAACTCAGGTGCCAGGTGGAGATCAGGGATTCCCCAGGCAGAGCCCTTGCTACAGGCCTGAGCATCCCCCCCAGGGAAGAGGATATTCTTGTGTTAGCCTCCGGGCACACCCAGCTGCCCTATGCTAAATCCAGTCTTGCAGGCCCCCTGCCCACTTCACCCCAGGTGCCCTCACCAGCAGAACGTTCTTGGAGTTGCCCTGCCATGGACTGTTGGCAGGTGCTTCGCCTTCTGGGGCTGGGTACACGTGGGTGGGGCATAGACGGTGCCCATTGCTGTTGGGCTGGTGGCAGCTGTGCTGGGCAGGGCCAGGGGGCCAGGCAGGAGGGTAGGAGGGAGGCTGGTGTAAACCATTCAGGGCCTCGTTATGACGTTGCGCGGCCATGATGTTGTTGTCATTGGGAACAGGCGAGCAGCCTTGACTTTCCCAGCGATGTGGGGTGGTGGCCGGAGGGTTGGCTGATACATGGTTGGCATTAAAGTTGCCAGGTGAGCTCAGCTTGTCATGGGCATAGGTGAAGATCTCTCGGTGGGCCCGGGCCACCTGGGATATCACATCTTCCACTGTGGGCTCAGGACTTGGAGATCGGGGAGGTGTCAGCTGTTGTGGGAACTGGGAGAAGCCCACCAGGGGTGAGGGGGCTGGAGCGGGGGGTGGTGAGGGACCCACGGGGCCTGGGGTTGGGTGCTGGACGGGCGAGGTCTCCATTGGGCACTGGCTGCTCAACTGGTTGTTGGCCAGGTTCATGGCGCTTTGCATCTCAGCGAGCATCCGCTGCTTCTCCCGTTTGGGTATGCGCCCAAAACGCACAGCTGTGACAGGATGAGAGCAGTGTCAGGAAGTTTTCATACACACTCACATGCTTCTCTTCCTTCCTTTCTCCTGAAAGGGCAAGACCCTGAGGGCTGGGGGTTCCATCAAAACTAAAACCAGCAAGGCCACACCCATGGAGGGGGTTTTCCAAGTAGGGATGTCGGTAGGAGGTGACCAGAGGGACTAATGGGAAAGATCTGTGTTTACCCAAGAGGATGAAGTATGGGCATCCCCTAGGCAAATGAGACTCCCGGTATAATGTGTCTCAGTTTGGGACTTTTTACAGGGAGGGGTTAATCCGGAAACGGAAGGGGAATGCTCGAGGGGCAACAGTGCTGCCTCACCATCTCTGGACATGCCCACGGAGAGACACTTTTTGAAGCGACACTGCTGGCAGCGGTTGCGATTTATGCGGACGATGGAGCAGCTCTCATTTTTCAGACACCTTTTGTACTGGATGTTCTGCTGGATGCTCCGACGGAAAAAGCCCTAGAAGGCAGGGGCAGCTAGTGAGCATCTCCATCTAGGCCAGGCCTATGAGTCCCGGGGGAGGGCGTCACCTGCCCCTGTCCTCACCCCCGACCTGCCTCACCTTACAGCCCTCACAGGCATGCACACCGTAGTGGAAGCCCGAGGCCACGTCCCCACAGACTTTACACAGTAGCACCATGCCATTGAGCTCTGTGGGAAGAGAGGGGCAGCAGGTGAGCAAGAGGAATGTCTGAGTGGTCAGAGGTGAAGGTTTTCTGGGCTGGAGATTCTGGGGGGGGAAACTAAGGAGGAGCCCCAGTATCCAGGGAGCACTCAAATGACCAGACTGGGCTCAACAGCAGCTGATGCAACTCTAGGAGAAGTCTCCGAGGCCAGGGCAGGCTCTGGGAATAACTTGCACATGGACACCAACTCCCAACCTCGGTCTGCCACCTTCCGTTCCCCGGACCATCTGGAAATGTACTCACTGGTGATGCTGCTGGTGCTCTTGCTGGGGGACACTCGGCTGCTGTCCTCCAGGGCCACTTGTAGACCCCCTGGGGGGCTCCCATTATAGAAGGAGGAGGAGGAGGATGAAGAAGATGAAGAGGGAGAGCCATCATCACTCAAGCTGGGTGGAATGCTCCCAAAGGAGCGAGCTGGGTCCTGGGTGAGGGAGCCAGTGGGTGATGGTGGGAAGTAGGTGGGGCAGCCTTGGGTCAGGGACTGGAAGCTTCCATTCGAGCTGTCACTGTAGAGGGACTCGGGGCTGGTGCGGCTCGGGGAAGAGCCACTGGAACCGATGTAGGTGATGACGCCACCTGGCAGTAGAACACAAGGGGAGGGGATGTCAGCTGCCATATGTCTATGGCCTTAGGGCACCACCCTGCTCATCACCTCCTTGCCTCCCCCAAGCCAGAAGTTAAACATGTGGCACCCAGAACAGCCACCATAGGCAACCCCCAACACATACTACATATGGCATAGCCCATCAGCCACCACGACCCTTTGCGGGGTACACTCAGCTTCTGCCTTGGGTGTGAGGCACCTCCCTAGAAGCACGACCCCCGTGGGCATCTCACACATGTGCCCCCCACCCCTGCCCTGAAGCCTTCCTTGGAAATGCTGACTGCAGCTAATGACTTGTGGGTGGCAGACCTTAAGGATGGGATGAGCAGCTGAGACCCATTCAGAAGGCCCAGTCTTCCAAAATAAACAGCTGCCGATTTTAACAGACCATCCAGGGATGAGGCCATGGAGGGGCAGCTGGCCAACAGTGAGGAGAGTGGGGGAATGTGAAGATTTAAAGTCACATTCCCCCCAAACTGGAAGATGTATTCTCCGAAGGTACGGAAGGCACCAAACCTGCCCAGTCTGGTCCCCCTGGCCTCCGATAGCCCTAGTCTAAGTCCAGGAAAGAGCAGTGCAAATTGCAGGAGGTGGATGTGAAGGACAAATTGTCCTGCCTAAGGCTTCGGAATTCCCCCTTCCAGATCTCTCAGCCTGGTGACAATGACCTTGGCTCTCTGGCCACTCCAGGACTTTGGACATCTGATTACGTTGCTAACCAGGTGGCTGTGTTCCCGTGGTATCAGCAGGAGAAAAAGGTGACCTGCCTGCCACACCTTTGCCAAGCACCTAGTTTGGCTGGCCATGGGCGGGGTGAGAGAAGGGAGGATCCCAGGACACGTGAGCCAACACAGGCTATGCTACTGTGTCTCCAGAGGCACATGTCTTGCTCACCCACTGACACACACTAAGCTGGGCAGGGCAACCCTAAAATAGCTCAAGGTTGGCCAGGGTGAACCCAGCTCCCTGTAAAATAGTTGCACAACAGATCAGCTCCTACAGTTTCAAGGCTGATGGGGGGGGGGGAGGATGGGGCATTTAGTTGGTGGTAAATGAACCTGACCTAGTTCACCCATCCCCCAAAGAGGAGTTAAGACTCTCTAAAAAGACTTCCTTCTAACCTGGAAGTGAGGGGGCACATTCAAGAGTCTAGTTCTAGATCTATCGCCACCAAATTGATTTGTGATCTAGAGAAAATCAAGTCCCTTCTCTAAGTCTGTTTTCCTTTCTGTAAAACAAACAAAAAGATGAGACTTAATATCCTTGTTTTGGGGAAGTCCTTAGGAAGCAAACTGCTGCTTGTCTGGTGGGGAGGGGAGTAAGACAATGTTTGCAGGACTAAGGAAAGAGATGCTTGGGGAACAGAAAGAACTTGGAATACGGAGAAGCTGAGTCTAAAGGCAGTGCAGTGAGTAGGTGCAAAAAGAATAAAGAGGAAAGGAGTGAGGAGAAGGGTGGCTGTATGTGAGGTCCCTCTGAGGAGTGTAAACAGGAGGCCAAGCAAGGTCAGGGATGGCCCCATCTTACTCGGCTTTGGTGATGGGGAGGAGGGGGAACCCGGGCAGGCGGACAGGAAAAGGAGGCAGGCGGGTGCGGTGAGTCAGCCCAGCTTCACCCAGATCTCAGCGGGGCGGGGCGGGAGTCGGGCCCTCAGCCGGCCTCACGTCTCCGCTCCACGTGTGCCTCTTGCACGTGGCTCCCCAACGAGGAACCCCGGAACTCGAGGGCCCGCCCTCTCCGCTTCCCGTCAATCGAGAGCAGGAGCACCGCCTCTGTCCCGCCCCTCCCCGGGTCCAGGTCCTGGTCCTGGGCTGGGCAGCGAACGCGAGATGGGCGGGGACTACAGAGGGGAGGGGAGAAGGGAACACGCGTTGCCGGGGCGACCGGGGGGCGGAGCTCATTATGTAACAGGGCCGGGAGGCAACGACCAATGAGATGGTGGCCACGGCTTCTGCTGAATGAAAACAAACGCAGCACGTGGGCCCGGCTCTGCAGCCATGTGAGCCCTCCGGGCCACCCGGGCACCGTGGGTGTCCTCCTGGGGCCCAGCGCCACTCTCCCAGCTGCTCAAGTGCCGCTCCCTCCTGCCGCTGAGGATTCCCCAGTGAGCCCTGACCCATTCCCCGGCCCCTCCTGCCTCGGTGTCCCGATCACCCCAGTGCGTCTTAGGTTTCTTCCTGCCTGCGGAAACTAGGGGAAGAGGAAGAGACGAAGGAGGGCACCTTCTTTCCGAGAAGGCCAGGCATGTCACAGCTACAGGGGGCGGGTAGATGGGGGCGTTCAGGGGCACTGCTCCAAAGCTCCCAGTCCCTCTAAAGTACTGTTCATCTCACCACACGAAACCCCTTCTCCATTTCCTTCGGCCCGGAATCCTTCAGGCTAATGAGAGCTTTAGGACTCTGAGGGGTGGGGGTAGGGCGTCTCCGGACACATTCCCAGGCAAAAAATAAAAATAAAAAATAACAAAACGAAACAACAAAAAAAAAACCTCTTGAAATCCTAGTCTATGGTCCCCATGACACTAGTAAATCCCCGGGGAGAAGGGAGTCCCCAGTCCCTTACAAAGTTCCTCTTGTTCTAGACATAGAAGTGAGGAGAAGTGACAAAGAAAAGGTGATGGTAGTCATCTCAGTACCTGTGTTGTTGTTGGAGTCCAGGGTCGTCATGTCTTCACCGGTTGAGAGCGGTCATTCAAACTGGACCTTGACTCAAACTGGAGGTCGCAATTGCCGCTGTCTCCCCCTGGGCACTGACTCAGGGCAGGGAGCGGAGGCACCCTGCAGCAAGGTTTTGGGGTGGCCGGACTGCAGCCCTGCAGAAGGGGAGCACGCTGAGGCAACGGAGGTCTGCTTTGCATGGGAAGCGCAGAGAGAGTGTGGGAGAAGGGGGCCGAGAGAATTAGCCTGCAATCGTCCTGGCTAGAAAGCAGGAAGCAAGGAGGTCGGGTCTCCGCAGTGCACCGGTGCCGCTGCCCGAAGGCTCCGCAGCGCCGCAGGATAGCGAATCGGGAACTCCCGGTGCAGAAGTCCCAGAGGGGGAGAGGTTGCAGTCAGGAAGTAAGTAGGTGATGGGGAGAAACAGGGCACCCAGGCGCAAAGAAGCGAGACGTGTGCCCTGCTACGTTCCCTCGGCAGCAATATTTCACTCTGCCAATCTCAGCCGCCTTTTGCCCCTGCCTTTTTCCCTGGGACAGAAGGCTCTGCGCAGGCGCCAGCAACCCAGGATTCCCGGGCCGCACGCGGCACTGGAGCAGGTACCATGTGATCCCAGGGAGCGCCTCGTGCCCCAGTGACACACTTTTCCAGCAGCAGGCACGTTGAGCGCCGTGCGCCTGCGTAGCGCCAAGGCTGCCGGGACTTGTGGTCCACTGGTAAAGTGGGCGGACTGCGTCTGTTTACCCCTTTCTGCCTCGCAAAAGCTCTTGCTGGGACGGGGAGGAGCTGAGAGCGGGGTGGGTGGGGTGCGCCGAAGAGTCGGGGTGGCGTGTTTGGAAAGCCTGTATGGCAGAGGCATGTGAATTCCTGGGGAGGGACTGGCAAGCTTCGCTGCTCCCTGGGAGATCAAAGCTAATAGGCTTTTTCTGCAAACCTTGCAAACGTGAGTACTTCACGTGATTGCAGGACTGACCTCGCCTTGAGGTTACGGGTGACACGGGGAGAGAAGACAAGTAGGGGAGGGAGATATCCCTGAGTTAGCAGCTTAAGCTGAACTTCTGCTGCGGGGCCAAGTCCTAAAACTAAAAGGAAATGTGACCTCTTCTCCCCTCTGCTCCCCTCCGGGAGAGCGCGCCCCTGGGGAAAGGAGTTGCATTGGGGGTGAAGATGCCCCTTGGGACTCCCTGTTTGCTTGTGTGATACCTTCCCACCCATTGGAGGTGACTTTGGGTTGAGTCATTTCCCTTTATTTGTGAAATAAAAAGGACAAGGAAGGGGAACTTTATGGTGAAAGTGCTTTGAGGTCCTAAAGTAATGAGGCCAGAGGTGAGGCAGGGGCCTGGGAGCACAGTGATACTCCCACTCCACGCCCCCCCCCCCCTCCCCAGGGTTTGAGGGTAATTTGTGGATTCCACAGAAGGTAACTCGGGAGGAAACACCCAAGGTTAAAAGCTTCTTACCCTCCCTCCTCTACTGATGAGGAAAATGAGGCTTTGCAGTGACTGGCCCATGGTCAGACATCTATTGCTAGTTTCCTCTGCCCACCCTAAACATGAGGAGATGGGCAGATGTGCAAGTGAAGCACGGAATCGAGGCTAGGAACAACCAGCATCTTCCTTCACAGCAGCAATTGCCCAGTTGGTAAAAACAGGTATCAGGTAGAGGTCTAGCCTGTTTGAGGATTTGGGTTATGGGGAGAGACAAGAGCCTCTTGAAGCAGCCAAGTGAACCTGGCCCACCTGCTGCTTCCTGCTAATTCCTCCACAGACCCAGTGATTCCAGGGAGATTTCCTCCCCTTCTCCACTTGTTCCCAAGCAGCTCCTGGGGCAGCATGGATGGATGCCTGGGAACATGACAGCCGCCGAAGAGGTAGAGAAAAGGAGTGTGGGCACCAGGAAGAAAATAGCTGGGTAGTAAGGAAGTGAGTAAGCTGAGAGGACTGTGAGGTTGACTGAAGGGGTGGTGGCTGGGCAGCTGGCCTTACCACTGATCCCAGTAGACTTTGACTCCCAGTAAAAGATGGGCCCCTTAAAACGGCTCACTAGAATGGCTGGGGCTTTAGTTTTGTTCTCAAGCCCCTAAGGAAAGTGGGAGAGGGAAGGCAGCGAGCTCTTCTTTGTCCTGCCCTGGCCCCTTCTTTGTCCTGCTCTGGCCCTTTGGCCCAGAGCTGGGAAGCTGCCGCAGAGCGTGGGAGGGCCTGGGAGGGGCGAGGACAAACAAGGAAAGAGGCTTTTCAGGAAAACTTGGTTCAGAACTCAGCCTCCACCTCCTCTCCCTCCTCCCCTTGGGCTCTGGAGGGAAAGCTGGAAGGTGAGCTGCCATGTCTGGCCCTGCATGCTCTCTGTGCCTCCTTTCTGACTCTCCATCAGAGCCAGGGCCACAGCCCAAGGATCTGCCAGGGCTGTACTCAAAGTCAGAGCCCTTGGCATGACCTCCAGCTCTCTACCAGCCCCAGTACCACCACTAGCACACTCCCTTTAGTTGTCCTGGATCCTCCCCAAGGCCCACAGCTCTGTTGGCTGCTCTGGTGATCTGGCCCACCCTCTGTTCTACTTGCTGGTGTTTATCCCCGTTGGGGGGGGGGGGCGGTCCAGGGGTCAAGGCTCCCTCCCTGACTTTGCAACAAGTGACAGGGAAGAGGAAGCAGAGGCAGCTAGAGCTGAAATTCATTCAGCCTAACACTTGGCAAGAAGCTGGGTTGTTTTGCAATCTGTGTAAGGTATGAAGGTGGAGGCTGGGAGGGAGGAGGCAGAAGATGGGGATTACCTCTGCTGCCTCCTTCCTCTGCACTTCTTAGAGGGCTCTCCTTTTCTCCCTCGACAAAGAAGTACCTTTGGGATCTGCCTTCTATAATTGTAGAGGATACAGAATAATAAGAGGCAGGACTTGCCCTCGGCTCCAGAAGCTTCTAATCTATTCACCTGGTTCTTCTCTCTGCCAACAGCTGCTGGGTTAAGGACAGAAACTATGGACCCAGAGCCACCAAAAGGATGAAGAAAAGGCTTGGCTGTCTGGCTTTTGAGTACCTGGGGTAGAATCTAGCTTTGGCCTCTCTTTGACCTCAATCTTGACCTTCAATAACAGGTGTATCTCAACACAGCCTCCCACCCCTCCTGCCAGCTAGACATTCCAGTTCACTTCTACACACACACACACATACACACACCATTCCTCCCACAACCAAATTCAGCCCAAGAAGGAACTGCACCCTTAATAAACACGATTCAGATTGGAACCGTGGGAAATGGATACACGTCCAAGACTTGGCAGAGCAAGGCACAGGCCTGGCTCCAGGTTGCACACACTTCTTCTCAGATTCCTCAGAGTCCAGGATTCTGGGGACTGACCTCACCATTTAGGGACAGGGTTGTATCCTGTGCCTGTGTGTTTCCATATATGTCTTTTTAATTCTGTGTTTTTTTGGACTGGGAAGGATGTAAAGATAGAAAAGGCAGTGGACTGAGAGCTTTTAAGTTCTGGCTAGAGAGAGTGTGTGTGTGACCATATGATTGTGGTTGTGGGTGTGTAAGTGTGAATGGTATGAGTGTGTGTGGATGTGTGTGTTTAATCCAAGAACTATTCTCCTTGTCAGTAGGTTGTTCCAGGTAACAGGGCAACGCCCTGTGCAAATCCTGGGTGGCCTCAATCTTGGGCCAACGTTGACGGACTGACTGAGGGTGGGTCCTTGCTGCAAACCAGGTCAAGCTGCAGTAGGTGCCTTCCCTTCCCCCTCCTTTCTCACCAAGCAAACCATTGCCCAGGGGGAAAACCTGCCTGCCCAGGTGATGCAAATGTGGGACAACCTGGGATGTCCCAGAATCAGGGACCCAGCCTCCCTAGATCCTTTTCTGGTTCTCGAAAAGGCCAGCTAGCTTGCCCCAACCTTCCCAGAGCCTTGATGTCTTGGGAAGGGTCAAAGTCTAAGCTAATTTGTTATTTGGGAGAGATGGAGACAGAGAGGGTGAGGCAAGAGTCAAGGCTGGGTCCCATGGATGTGCTTTGCCTCAACTTCTATCTCTACCTCACTACTCCTTTTTTCAAGGAAAGGGAATAATAAATATGTATTAAGTACCAACTGTATGCCAGGTACTGTGCTATTACCTCGGTTCATATCCAAAACAACCCTATGCTATAGGTCTCATTCTTACTTTAGAGTTGGGGAATCGGAGACTTAGGGGCGTTAGTTAACTTGCCCAGAATGCTCCAGAGACTAGGCAATTTGTCTGGAAGTGTATCTGCATAGCATTTGACTTAAGATTAAGAAGGTGTCGCATCATGTGGCTGGGTGGCTCAGTTGGTTAGAGCGTCATCCTGATACACCAAGGTTGCAGGTTCCATCTCCAGTCAGGGCACATACAAGAAGCAACTAAGTAGAACAAATTGATGTTCTGTTTTCCTCTCTCTCTTTCTCCCCCCCCTCCCTCCCTCTTCCCCGCTCGCTCCCTAAAACCAATTCTAAAAAAAAGGATGTCGCATTAAAGGATGGCAGAGTTGGAGATTATTGGAGGGCTGACACTTTCCCAGCTATCTTTTGGAACTACCCCTATCAACAGCTCAGAGAAAATGGCAAACGTTGGGAATTCCACCCCAGGCACGAGGATGAAACTCTTTCCACCAGCAGGACTGCCCTTCCTGAAGAGAATGATTGCTTCTGGTGCAATGTCTGAGCAGCAGGCCCATCCTGGTGTTGCTACGCAATGATGGTGCTTGGAAGTGAGGTGTGTCTCCCAGACGAGAAGCCTGAAGCACTCGGTGCTCCTGCCCCCGCAGTACCTCAGCTTCCCAGAAGCTCCGTTTTAATTCCAGCCACATTTCCTCTTCCCTAAACTCCTCCCTCTCCCTCCTACCTTCTCCTGGGCTGGTGGCAAAGGAAGAAGGTGGCCAGCATAGGCTGCAACAAACTTCCACGTAGACTGCTACAGAGGTTACTGAAGCAGCAACTGAGCTCTCCCCTCTCCCAGACTTTGGGATCTGCAGCTGGTGATGAGGGGAGAGGGGCAGGTAGGTCCAGGCCCTTTGAAGAGCCATGGTGCCTCCTTCCAAGGGATGTATTAAGAATGGATTGATTCATTCAGGGAGAGTGTTGAAAGCCACCAAGGACAGACAGAGGTTGTGTAACGAGCCCTAAGGAAACATCCCACTTCCCCATTCACCTGCCTGAGAGACGTGTCCCTCTAAAAACCCCTTCAAAAGCCACCTACCATCCTGGGCCAATGGCTCTTCAGCAAATCATTTGGGGAACCTGAAGGAGGGGGTCCTCCAGGAGGTGGCATGGACTGTCCTTGGCAGTGGCAGGCTAATCAAACCCCAGATTGCCCTCTTTCTGGCCTGGGGTTCCGCCTCCTGGTTGGGGGGCAAGGGCACCCAGCACATGCTATGCCAGGGCCATCCCGTCCAGCCTTTGCTATGCTGCTACTGCTGGTGTCATCTTGCAGGTCCCTGCACCTGCCATTGGCCGTCCTTGAGCCTCTGTAGGACTGAGATGCAGGAGACTGTGTGTGGGGAGTGTGCAGGGGCGTGGGGGTGGGGGTGGAGGGGCGCCTGTGTGCCTGCCTCCTCTCCCATTCCTTACCCCCAGATGAGATCTGTCTCAAACCCTCTCCTTATCCAGCATCTCTCCCCAGTCCCTTGGCCTCTGCAGATCTTCACGCAGCTGCCTGGGGAGCCGGAGACTCATGACAGTCCTCGTGAGCGGGATGGACCTTGGAGGAGCCATGGCCTGGGCAGGCGTGTGTAGCTTCTGGGAGGCTTACATAAACACTGGCTGGGATGGGGAGGGAAGGGGGGGGGTGTGTGTGTGCAATGGGCTGCCCAGGAAATAAAGCAACCCCAGCCCCGCCAGCTCAGCCTGCATGGAAAGAAGGAACAAGGCTAATTTTCCCTCCTCTCATCCCTCTCCCCCCTGGTCTGCAGCTGTTAGTTGGGCTGGAAAGACTGCAGTATCATGGGGGAGAGGGGCGGGGGAAGGAGAGAGAGAGAGAGAGACCAATTTGGGATCCCTCCCCTTCTTCTAAATTGGGGGGGAGGATGGGGAGAAGCAATTTGCCAAAAAGATTTTCAATGCCACAGGAAGGAGCTTTGTCTCATTAGAATGCGCATTTGCACCCTGAAAAAAAAAAATCTGTGCTGGTTGCAAAAATTCAGACGTGTGTAGGGGCCCAGCGGAGATTTAAAAAAAAAAGCGCTAGCTCTGCAATGCAGGATCTGCGAAGTTTTGGTGCCACGAGGAAATGTGGGTCGTGCTCATTTCATTTGCTTGTTCCTGCTAACCTACTGTCCGCCTGACTCTGGCACAGCCTCACATCTCAGTCAGAGGCCCTGCTGCTCAGAACCAGGGTCATGGGCAGGGGACTGAAGCCGAGGGCTGGAAGGGGGAGTCAGGGGTTAATGTGCTGAGAGGATTCCAGGGGGCTGGGAGGGCCAGACGGGTGGGAGGGGACACTGGCCTGAGGGATGGAGGCTGAACTTGCCTTTGCACCCGTTTGCACCCGTGTTTGTTCTCCAGCTGGACCCGGGTTAGTGTGAAGTTCTTCCAGCTCTCCTCCCCCCACCCCCCACCCTACTCCCAGCTCCTCCCTATCCCCAGTTGGCAGAAGGACTTTCTCCTTCCTGTCCACTGGCTCCAAAGACCAACCCTACAGAATGAGCCCCTGCTTCATTCCCTGACCCCAGGGAACCCTGAACTCTCCTTGTCCTCATCTGGAATGGGCGCTTGCTGCATCTCTGTGGGGTGTCCTCCTTCCCACAAAGAGGGGACCAGGCAGCCCTATTTGGGGAGCTCAGGCTGCAGGGAAACCAAGTCTTGACTCTGGGCTGACATTGCACATCAGCTCGAGGGCTGGCCTGGACCAGGCCGTGCTCTTGGCTGGGGGAGGCCCTTTGTTCATGTGGGACTGAGGGCTCTGGGTTGTGTAAAGGCCAAGGGGCTGCCTGGGGAGAGACTATGCCTGGAAAAACCATGTTTCTTTCTCGGGTGTTTGCTCCCCTGGTGCCTCAAGAGAGACAAAAGGAGACAGTAGCAGGATCAAGAGCCAGGAGAGGAGCAGAAGGGCACCCAGTGCCCTTCACTCCTTCCCCATCTTCCCTCCAGTTTCCCGGGCCAGCAGAGGACAGGGCCCGGTGTGTTTGTGCCGGCTGGAGGCTCACGCGGGCTGCCCGGGTCACATGGGCTGGGCATGTGCAGCCTGCTCCATTTCTACCACAACAACTCGCTCATAAACAGCCGGGCTGCTGCTGGCGGTGGCGGTAGAGACATGTGCAAGCGAGGGGGTGGGGCACGTGGCCCTGCCCGCGCCAAGGGAAGGCGCTCGCTCAGCACTGCCCCGCCCTCCCCACACTGGGGCTGCCTCGCCACAGGAAATTCCTAGTGCTCCCTTGCTGCTGCAAAACATGTTTTGGGAAGTGACTTTCAATAAGGATGGAGTCGATGGGCTATTAAAAAAGAGAGAACGGGTAATGAGTCGGAGACCGACTTCTGCTCACGCTGGTCCTTTCTTAGATCCCTGTACTAGGTGGGGTGGAGGGCTGAGCAGGAGTCGGGTGTTTCTAAGTCCTACCTGTTTCTCCCTTCTAAACCTATATGAAAGCGGAACCAGCAAGGGCTCCATGGTGAGTGTTGGGGTGAGGAACAGAGTTCCCTAAGATGGTGGCGCCAGGACTAGTAGCAGGGTCAGCAGCAATTGAGGACCTATCAGAAATGTAAAATCAGACCCCCTTGAATCAGACACTCAGCAGTGGAGCCCAGCAATCTGGCTTTTTTAAAATATATTTTTTTTATTGATTTGAGAGAGGAAGGGAGAGAGAGAAAAACATTAATGAGGAGAGAGAATCATTAATCAGCTGTCTCCTGCATGTCCCCTCTGGGGATCAAGCCCACAACCCAGGCATGTGCCCTAACCCTGTGCCCTAAATGGGAATGGAACCATGACCTTCTGGTTCATAGGTCTACGCTCAACCACTGAGCCACGCTGCCAGATTCAGCAATCTGAGTTTTAAGGAGCCCTCCAGGTGGTGGGTTTGGTCCCCAGTGAGGGCACATACCCAGGCAACCAATCAATGTTTCTCTCTCAAATTTCTCTCTCTCTCCCCCTTCCTCTCTCTAAAATAAATTTTAAAAATAAAAAAGTTTGGCCAGAGGGCATAACCAGATACAGTTAGAATCAGTGAAAAAAGCATTTATTGAGTTCCTACCTACCATGTGCAAGGATTCTGGAAATGAGGGCAAATGAGTAGTAGGAAGAGAAATAGCTGAGATCTGAAAGGGAAAGGGGTAGGGGGAGGGGAGCTAATAAGGGGAAGAGAGGGCTAGGATTGTAATTGTGAGTCCTAATTGTTTATCTTTTCTCCGTCTTACCTACTTTTCTTCCTGCCCCGAGGCTCCTGTTAGAGCAATGGATTGGGGTTTAAATGGTTTTGAGGTTGGAGGTAGAAATTGGTCCCTTGTCTATTTTTGCTGGCACGGGGACCCCAAGCTAGATGCAGCCATAGGTCCTTGCTTCCCATGCACAACTAAAAGGATATGAGCCCTAGCCGATTTGGCTCAATGGATAGAGCGTCAGCCTGCGGACTCAAGGGTCCCGGGTTCGATTCCGGTCAAGGGCATGTACCTGGGTTGCAGGGCACATCCCCAGTGGGGGGTGTGCAGGAGGCAGCTGATCGATGTTTCTCTCTCATCGATGTTTCTAACTCTCTGTCCCTCTCCCTTTCTCTCTGTGGAAAATCAATAAAATATATTTTTTAAAAAAATAAAAGGATATGAGCAACACACACACACACACACACACACACACACACACACACACACACAGGCTCCCTGGGATCTCCGAGGCAGGGCTAGGGAGAGCCAAGAATAGGAATGAGGTCCCAGAGGGTTGGAAGTACCCCACAAAATGAGTTTAACAGATAACAAGCAGGAAAAAGCCTTTCAATGGGGGAGGGTGGGGACAATCCTGGCCTTTTCCAGCTTCCTGAGCCCCAGAAACTGTGACCAGCAGCAGCAGAGGGTCCCTAAGGCAGGTCACAAAGGCTCCTGAGAAGGAGACCTGAGCCTGGACAGCTCAGTGACTGGAGAGTGCTGAATTGGGGATCAGAAGGGTTCCCTGTCGCAAGCAAACAGAACAAGGGTGGGCATGGGTGGCAGGGGGGTGGGTGAGTGGAGGGGGTGGAGGAAGCTAGGGATGGGAGCCTTGCTCAGCCCTCTCCTCAGGCCTTCCCTCCCCCATCACATGCAGCCCCTCCGGAGCACAGCTCTCCTTACTGTCTCAAGTGTGACCCATTGACTCGTGGTCTCTCCCTGCTCATTATTTTGAGGAATAGACTTTCCTGTGATTCTCATAATGCCCTTTCTTATGCTTCTCTGCAAGGTTTCCTCTCTGCCTGAGAGGCTCTGGGCTCTCAAGGAGCAGACATCCCTGCAGGCTCAGCTGCAGTGACCTACATCAGCTCTCCCCAGGCCCAGGGGATGGGGGTTGAGGTCTCAAGATAGGAACTGGGGAATCTGGCACAGGTCTACAGATGATGATGTCAGAAAGGCAGGCTGCAAAAGTGTTATGGGCCAGAAAGAGTTCGTCCACCTGGCGCCAGCAGAGCCAAACACTAAACATTGAGAATTGCAGTGGAGAAATAGTAACTATTTTATTGAGGAATGGCACCACCCCAGAAGAATGGGGAGATAATGCTAAAAAAAAAAATGGCATGTAGGTTACAGATTACATAGGGCAAAGTCACAAGACTCGTGGGTTAGGGGTTGTGCTGGACACTGATTGGTTGGAGGTAAGGTAAAGGTAATGAATCATTTCTTCAGGTCTTAAGGGCAGTTCTTTTTTTTTTTTTTAAATATATTTTATTGATTTTTCTACAGAGAGGAAGGGAGAGGGATAGAGAGTCAGGAACATCGATGAGAGAGAAACATCGATCAGCTGCCTCCTGCACACCTCCCACCGGGGATGTGCCCACAACCAAGGTACATGCCCCTGACCGGAATCGAACTTGGGACCCTTCAGTCCGCAGGCCGACGCTCTATCCACTGAGCCAAACTGGTTAGGCTTAAGGGCAGTTCTGAGGCCTTTTCCAGGGTCCCTTTGTCCTGTTTCATGGGAAAGTAGCCAGGGAATAGTTCCACCTTAGGGATCAGGAACTGAAACATAACTTAGGTCAAGATGTTATCTTTAGCCTGCCAGAGGTCCAGACTATGTGATCATTGGTCAGATCTGGACTACCGTTTGGTGCCTTGAGGGCTGCTGATTTTCAGGGGAAAGGCTCTGTCTGGGGCAGGGTGGGAGAAGAGAGAGAGAGGATTTCTAGAATTTAAAACATGTAATAAGTCATAAGGACACCCAGTTTGAAAAGTGGCATGAAGAAAGAGCAAGGCAGGGGGCACCACTGGACGGAGTGTAGATGATATCAGAAGACTCTCTAACCCCCAAATGCAAACACTTAGATTCTGAAAAGGATCCATAAGGAACCCCGTTACTAATTACCATTCACAAACCCCTGCCTTCGGGACCCTGGCCGCGGAACCTTTCCTTCTAGCTACAGGCCTTCTGAAACAGGGGAGGCAGGTTCTGAAATAGGTGCTTTTTTTCTCTATATGAACCTCCGTGTTTAGGATGCCCACTGCTTCCAGATTGTGGATGTTTTGCCCTGGCAAGGAAATACTATTGTGGGGGCAGGAAATTAGGTGGTGGTGACAGAGAATAATAGATGAGCCGAGAGAAAGAGAGGGAGGGAGAGAGAGAGAGAGAGAGAGAGAGAGAGAGAGAGAGAGAGAGAGAGAGAGAGAATATGAGCCTGAGCTGGTGAGCAAGCTGTGCAAAGGGTGGCTCTCACTGTCCAAAGGGCTTCCCCTTAGCCAAGCTCCACCCCAAAGCCCAGGAAGTCCACAGCTTGGCACCCAGCCAGGGTGAGAGCATTCCTCAGGACTCTGACAGCCTGGGGGGATGGTGCTGGTGTTCCCACCGCCAGGATGGGGGAGGGGAAGGAAACGCGCAGGGGAGGAAATGACCGCAGAGAAGAGGGTGAGGGTAAGAGGTGGGGAGCTGGTTCTCTGCCACGAGTTCCTATTAGAGAGAAAGTGGAGGCTGAAGGCTTCCTAACGGCCACAAGAAGGGTCTGCAGTTTCAGAGCAGATGACCCCTAGGTCACCTCTCTGCTCAGGGTTATTACTGAGGTCTCACACTGTCCTCTGGACTCGCTCGCTCCCTCCCTCCCTCACCCTGGGGCTGTGGTTGAGCTCGGGAGCCCCCGAGTGGTGAATATGTGGAACTGCAGCTGGGCTGAGGGAGGAGCTCAGAGGGTCTCCCTCCGTCTCTCCACCAGGCCCCCTCCCTTTCCTCCCCTGGGCCCAGGACTCTGGAAATAGCACCTGATAATGGGAGCGCTGACAGATGCTGAGTTGTAGGAAAGCAAGCGTCTTCCCTAGTCCTTAACGTTCTAGCTGGATTGCTTTTGGGCTGTTTCCCTGGAAAATAGGACACTATTTCCCTATTTGCCCTAGGACTCCTTCCATTTTCTTCCACACATGCCCCAGGAGTAGCGTGTTTATTGGCTACAATGAGGTCCCTTCCTTGCACCCCAAGATTTGTAGTTCTTGGACTGTTTACTATCCATGACTTCTATGACTTTGGAGGGACAAATAGCCCAGGGATCATTCTGATTTTAAATCCCTTCCTTCTCTGAGCACTGTCAGATGTACATACAACTCTTCCTCCCAGTCTCCAACCACATACTTTCCATCACCCCAATTCCCTACCCAGTCTCTCAACCCCACATCTCATGTGGGGAAAAGGAGTGGGGAGGAAAACAGCAAAGCCTAGGTCAGAATTTTTCCCAAGGAAACCGGTTCCCTCTGTTTGGCTTCACTTGACCTATTTTCTAGCTTTTCCTGGTTAGTCCCCTTGTTCTGTGCACCAAGCCTTCCCACTGGACTAATTTTTGCTGTTCTGCCCACTCCCCCTTCCTCCCACATGACCTCCTGGGGTTCTTCCCATCCAGAGCAACTGTTCCCAATGTTGAGAAGAGGAGAGTCCGTTTTGGAAATAATTTATGTCAGCTTCGGGAGTGTGAGCCCATAGAGGGAGAACTACTTTGTGTTGTCGGGGGAAGGGAAGGTAGTGAAGGAGGCAAAAAGCAGAACACTCACCCCAGGAGAGGCTGTGTTCCCGCTATCCAGCCCCTAATTAAAGAACTCTGGGTTCTCAGACAGCTCTCTCTACCAACATCCTGAAGAACTCCAGGGAAATGGAGGTGGAGGAGAGGTAACCAACTTTACAACTAGGGATTAACATTTTATCCAACTTGACCCCAAGCAGTTTTTTCTTTTTCTTTTTTAAATTGACTTGAGAAAGATGGATTTGTTGTTCCATTTATTTATGTATTCATTGGTTGATTCACGTGCTTGATGGGATCAAACCCTCAACCTTGGTATATTGGGAGGATGCTCTAACCAACTGAGCTACCCAGCCAGGGACAAGAGGGTGAGGGAGATTCTCTTGAATTTGCCTCATTTGTGGTGTGATCCTTAATGTTATTAACTAGGGAGCTACGTGGATATGGAATCATTTTAAGCAGAAACACCCATTTCCCCTATTGTACTCCAGCCCTCAATCAGATTTCCTCTCCTCCCCGGGCTGCTGCTCCACATTAACCCTGAAGGGGGCACTTTTGTTCAGTCGGTAGTTGGTGCCAGCCAAAAGGGAGCCCCAGGAAGGAAACATAACAATTGGTCACGTGCTGGGGGTGGGGTTCTCGCAGGGGTTGCTGGGACAGGGAAGGGAGGTCCACGTGGAGTGGGTGGAGCTCACTGAAAGTTTTGGCGGGGCTGGCAAAGGAAGAAAAATACCCAAATTTGAGTTGTGATTAAAAAAAAAAAAAAAAAAAGTCAGCAGGGAGGGTGTGTTCCGCCCGCGGAGAGGCCTAGCAGAGGGAGAAGGGGAACGGCACATGAGCATCTTGCTTGTGGACGCCTGGAATGCCGGGCAGGGTGTCTGGGAAAAAGAATTCTGGAGCAGGGGCCGCGCTCGGAGCCGGAAACCTCTGCGGCTGCATGCTGGTTCCCCACCCCCCATCCTCCTGGAGAAGGGAAAAGTGGCCTCTCCACCCATGGTCTCATTTTGGTCCCATGTGGGGCTGGGCTAATGCCAGGTACGCCACCCGTCTGTATTTACCTTTCCAAGAGACTCGGGAAGCCGCTCAGATGAATCCTCTCTCCCTGGGAAAAAGCCAAAACAAGCCTCCTTTTTAAAAATATATATATTTTAATTGATTTTAGAGAGGAAAGGACAGAGATAGAAGCATCAATGATGAGAGAGAAACATTGATGGGCTGCCTCCTGCATGCCCCCTACTGGAGATCAAGCCTGCAACCCAGCATGTGCCCCAACCGGGATTGAACTGTGACCTCCTGGTTCATAGGTCGTTGTTCAACCACTGAGCCATGCAGGTGGGGCCAAGCCTCCCCTTTTCACCACCTAGTTGTGCCTCACTGTTAGCAGGAAAACACAGCTTCACGCAGGCTTTGAGCCTGAAGGAGCTCGAAAGATGGTCTAGTTTAATTTTCTTTTGGGGCTGGGGGAACCAAGACCCAGACAGGTAAAGGGCTTGCTGCGTGCTCTTTTCCTACCACAGGCATTCCCTTCAAAGAATGTAGGTCAAAGGAAGTGCACTCCACCTTTCTAAAAGCCTAGGGCCTAGAGGAATGGTAAAAGTGTTGGCTTCAACTCCATGTGCACCTTTAGCCAGAGGGCAAAAGGGAATGATCGTTATCCCATTAGAAATAAATAGGCAGAGAATTGTTTAGAACTTGATTTATGGGTCCTACTCCTTCCCTAGGTTCCCTGACAGCTAGCAGCTCCACTTTCTCCCTCTTGGCCTTTACTCTTGGCTCTCTAGCGTTTTTGTATGTCTTAGTTCAAGGATTACTACAGCTTCAAACCTAATGGTTTGGAAGCAAGATTTCTCTTTCCTTACTAGAAGATCTTCTCTTACCAGGTTTCAGTTTTCGGGTGGATTATCCACCTCATCCTGTGAATTAAGATCAGAATTCCAATCCCCAAATGCCAGCTTTTTGGCTTTGAGGAAGAAAAGCATGTTTGCTTCATCTGGATCAGTGAAATCCTAGACTGGACTTTAGAGCTGTTAAGGTTCCAGGAAAAAAAAAAAGTGGGGGACAGATGTAAGATTGCCAGCTTTTTATTTTGCCAAGTAAGGACATTAAAAAACTACCTCCACTAGTTGCTGCTTACTATCACCCTCATTTCACAAAAGAAAGTATTTTAACACACACACAATAGGAAGCATGTAATCTCAGAATAAATAACAGTCCTAGGCTTCCTTGCATTGACTTACATGGGTACTATAGTGCCCCCCTCCATTTTGTTGAAAATAGATTCTAGTTTGGTCTGTGGGTCTCTAGACCTGAGTGCCAAATCCAACCCAATGCCTGTTTTTATATGTACTACAAGCTAAGAATAAGCTCAGAATTTTTTAATGCATGAAAAATCTAGAATAGTATTCCATGACACATGAAAAGTAAATGAAATCCAACCCTGGCCAGTGAGCTCACTGGTTAGAGCGTTGGCCCTCATACCGAAGGGTCGTGGGTTCAAATCCCAGTCAAGGGCATTTACCTGGGCTGCAGGTTCATCCCCAGACCTAGTCTGGGCACGTGAGAGGCAACCCAGTCGACGTGTCTCTCTCACACCGATGTTTCTCTCTCTCCCCTCCTCTCATCCTCCCTCCCACTCTCTTAAAAAAATTCAATGGGAAAAATATCCTCGGGTGAGGATTAACCAATATATGTAATACTAGAGGCCCAGTGCATGAAATTCGTGCATGGGTAGGGTCCCTAGCGGCTGCCAGCTGCTGGTGGGGCCTTCCTTCGTTCCGTGCCACCCCCTGGTGGTCAGTGCATGTCATAGTGAGCAGTCGAGCTCCTGGTCGGTCAAACTCCTGCCGGAGGGGACAATTTGCATATTAGGCTTTTATATATATATAGATTATATATATGAAATTCAAACTTCAGTGTTCCTAAATAGGACTTTATCAAATGGTGGAACTGTGATTGCTGCTTGGTCTCACACCAGACCCTTCGCTTTTAACCATTGAGTCTCTCATCTGTCATTCCCTCTATTGCCATACTACTAGTACCTTACATAACCACTCATCATCAGCCATACTCACTCATACATTATTTCTTTTTGCTACAATGGCAAAGTTAAATAGTGCAGGAGACCCGAAGGGCTGTCAAAGCCTAAAATATTTACTATCTGGATTTGTTGTTGTTGTTGTTAATCCTCACTGGAGGATATCTTTTCCATTGATTAGAAGGGAGGGGGAGAGGGAGAGAGAAGAGAGAGAAACATCAATGTGAGAGAGCCACATCAATCCATTGCTTCCCGCACGTGCCCTAACCGGGGCAGGGAACCTGCAACTCAAGTATGTGTCCTTGACCAGAATCGAACCCACAACCCTTGGGTTCATGGGCCGACACTCTAACCACTGAGCAATGCCAGCCTTTGATGATACAGCTTGACTGATAAATTATCCATTCCTTAACTGGGCCTTCAGACCTTCATAATCTGGTCTCAAAACCCTCTTGACCTGCTTTATCCCCTATACTCCTCACTATCCAAGCTAAACACCAGCCAACTTCTCCCATTTACTCCAATACATTCTTTTATCCCATGCCTTCACAATATTCTCATGTCTGAGATGTCCTCCTACAGTCTGAATCTTTAAGACCCACCTCAGTTGTCATTTCCTCAATTCCTTCCAAGATATATGTTCTTTCTTCTCTGTGCTCCTAGACAACTTTCTTCTTCCCCAGGTTTTACTATTTTTTACACTATGCTGTTATATGACTGTCACTCTCAAGGCCAAGGGTAGATGCTTTGTCTAATATAACTAAACAGCTCATTTACTCATTCACTGAATATTTATTAAGTGCCTACTGTGTGCCAGGTATGGTTCTAAGTGCTGAGGATACAGCAGTGAACAAAACGTGAAGCTTACATTCTAGAAGGACAGAACAACAAATAAGGTAAATTACATGTTAGATGGTAATAAGTTCTACGGATTAAAATAAAGCAGAAAAGGGGAGAGGGATTTGGAGGGGAGCTGTGAGTTTACATAGGGTGGCTAGAAAAGATCTGATGAAAAGATATTTAGAGAGAGGATATCTGAAGGAGTGAACCAGGTGGAGGGAACAAGTGAAAAGACCCAAGCAGACATATGGCAGGTATGTTTGAAAAACAGCCAAGAGGTGAGTGTAGCAGGGGGTGGTGAAGAAAGGGAGAGCAGTAGGAGTGGAAGTCAGAGGGCAGTACCAGGGGGCCAGATCCTATTTAGGCCATAATAATGATAATTTTATTTTTACTCCAAGTAAGATGGGAAGCCATGAGTTTTTTGTTGTTGTTAATCCTCACCTGAGGATATTTTTTCCATTTATCTTCAGAGAAAGTAGAAGGGACAGGTGGGATCAAGCCTGCAACCAACGTATGTGCCCTTGACCGGAATCGAACCTGAGACCCTTCAGTCTGTGGGCTGATGCTCTAACCACTGAGAAAACCAGCTAGGGCACCATGAGTTTAGAAGAGAGAAAAAAACATGATCTCACTCATGATCGCTATGGCTGTTGTGCTGAGAACAGATTTAAGTAGGGGAAGGCAAAGGTTGAAACTGAGAGACTAATTACAAGGTTACTGCAATAAAAAAGTGAGATATGGTTAGGGCCTAGACCAGTGGTTCTTAACCTTCCTAATGCCGAGACCCTTTAATACAGTTCCTCATGTTGTGGTGACCCCCAACCATAAAATTATTTTCGTTGCTACTTCATAACTGTAATTTTGCTACTGTTATGAATCGTAATGTAAGTATCTGATATGCAGGATGTATTTTATTGTTACAAATTGAACATAATTAAAGCATAGTGATTAATCACAAAAACAATATGTAATTATATACGTGTTTTCCCCGATGGTCTTAGGCGACCCCTGTGAAAGGGTCGTTCGACCCCCCAAAAAGCAAGGTTTAGGTGGGGGAAATTCAGGAGTGTGATTTTAGATGTAAGTGTGAAATGCCTATTAGACATCCAAGTGGCTATGTCTCCTAGGGAGTTGGATGCACCATTCTGAAGTTAGGGGGTGCATCCAGGGAGAAGACATGCATGTGGGAGCTGGTCAGTGTAGAGGTGGTATTGACCGTTTTGATCCCGGAAGAAAGAGATCAGCATTTGAAATCGCCTCCCACCACATCACATCCCCCTTCACTGGTCACCCCTCCTCATCCCAATACCTCCCTGGCGGACCCGAGGCCACAGGGTCTGGTGGAGGGGACTGGGCGCTCCTGGCTTCTTAACCATTCACACCCAGGGTTTAACTGTCCAGTGCTCCATGCTGTGGGCCCACTGGGCAGAGAGAGACGTCGTTTTCACGAGAGGTTTTCACATGAGGCCAAGAATGTTAGTCTTCTTCGTCTCCATACGGGTTGAAAATATATATACAGACCTCAACAGAAAAGAAAAACAACCAATTACAACAAAAAGCTTTTTCACGAGGAATTCTGGGAGGACTTACTGGCTAAAGTTGCCTGGAAATTAAGACACATCCACACACGATGAACCCTGAAAGGCGGCAAGACGCGCTCAGCAAGCCCGAGCGCCCTAGCGTGCGCCTCCCCGGGAAAAGGTAACCCCCTTTGCTCCAACCCTGCAGGAGCCCCCGGGACGGGAAGGAGGTGCCGAGGCTGGGAGCCGGCCGCTGGGGGAGAACTGTCGGTAGTTGGCAACACTCATTCCAGGGAGGTTGTGGCCACCTCCCCGGGCGGACATCATGGATGGGACCCCCTCCGACAACCAGCGGTCCGCCGGTTTCTGACCTGGATCCCTTAGAGACAAAGGACTTCATTTCTCCCCACACAGTGTGGGGCTCATGGGGGGGCTAGAGCTCCACCCCGGGAAACACCCACCGGCTCCCCGGGGAGACTGAGTCAGGAGCTGGTCCAGGAGGCGGGCAGGGCTGCAGGGGCCGCTGGCCCGGGGCGCGGGGTCCACGTCCCTGCCGCCCGCCGCCCCCTCCGGCCTCAGCGCCACTTCTCTCGGCTCCTTTCCCCCGGGAGCCTCCGCAGGCCC